>NC_091985.1:35022745-35186089 GCF_044704955.1 Pristiophorus japonicus | reverse complement strand
GGGGAAAGGAGATGGGGGGGGGAAAGGAGATGGGGGGGGGGGAAAGGAGATGGTGGGGGGGAAAGGAGATGGGGGGGAGAAAGGAGATGGGGGGGAAAGGAGATGGGGGGGGAAAGGAGATGGGGGGGGAAAGGAGATGGGGGGGGAAAGGAGATGGGGGGGGAAAGGAGATGGGGGGGGAAAGGAGATGGGGGGGAAAGGAGATGGGGGGGGAAAGGAGATGGGGGGGGAAAGGAGATGGGGGGGGAAAGGAGATGGGGGGGGGAAAGGAGATGGGGGGGGGAAAGGAGATGGGGGGGGGGGAAAGGAGATGGGGGGGGAAGGAGATGGGGGGGGGGAAGGAGATGGGGGGGGGGAAGGAGATGGGGGGGGGAAGGAGATGGGGGGGGGGGGGAAGGAGATGGGGGGGGGGAAGGAGATGGGGGGGGAAGAAAGAGATGGGGGGGAAGAAAGGAGATTGGGGGGGGAAGGAGGAGAAGGGGGGGAAGGAGGAGAAGGGGGGGGGAAGGAGGAGAAGGGGGGGAAGGAGGAGTAGTGGGGGCGGGAAGGAGAAGTGAGGGGGGAAGGAGAAGGGGGGGGGAAGGAGAAGGGGGAGGGAAGGAGAAGGGGGAGGGAGGCTGAACAGGTCGGGCCCGAGTGGGGGGGGGGGGGGGTGGTGGTGGGAAGGAGGGAGGGAGGGAGGTTCGGGGCGGGGGAGGGAGGTCAGGTCGGTGGGTGGGAGGTCAGGTCGGATCCAGTCCGGGGGGGGGGGAGCGCGGGTCGGGTCGGGTCCGGTCTGGAGGCGGGAAGCCGGAGTCGAGTCGGGTCGGGAGGAAGCAGGAGCTAGCTGTGGGAGGAGCCTTATTCACGCAGCCCCAGTGAGGCCATTCGGCCAGGGCTAGGGGCTGCGTGCTTTGGGCCCCTGGAGCTACTGCACTTGCGCGCCCACTGTAGCGCGCATGTGCAGAGGTCCCGGCACTGTTTTCAGCGCAGGGACCTGGCTCCGCCCCCTACAGCTCCTGCTGCGCCGAGGGCCAGAGGACCTGCAGGGAGCCGGAGAATCTGGAGGGTTTTTTTAGGCGCACTTTGTGGCGCGAAAAACGGGCGTCCAGGTCGGGACTGCGCCGTTCTAGGCGCGGCTCGAAACTTGGGCCCAATGTTTCACAAAGTTGAAGGTACATATTTTAAGCAAAGTTTTATTTCGTTAATTACATTTGATAAATGCTACATGGCAACTACAGTAACAAGCTTCTGTTTTTAACACCCGCATCATTTAGGCTTTGATTTTCAGCGAAGGAGTGATAGTATAAACCGTACCCAGCTACATTTAGTTTACTGACTGAATTGCAACATAAAACTGGTCATATTAGGGAGATATTAAAATACTCAAAGCACAGACGCTTTGAAGATGTTTAGTTCTTCATTTTATATCTTGGGGAGGAATAAAGAAAAAGTATAATTCTTGGGATTACTAACACACGATGTCGTCAGTGTAGGGTATAGAAAAACATTTCCACTTTTTGCACCCAATGGGCACAAGTTTCCCCGGGAGTTGCTCCGTTTTTTTTGGAGCAACTAGATTTTTTTGGAGTTACTTAAAAATCGCAATTCTCTACATTTATTTTGCTCCAGTATGAGTGAGTTAGTTTTTTTTTTAAAGTTACGTTTTTTTTCCAAAAGGGGGCATTACCAGCCACTTACGCCTGTTGTGGCCATTTAAGCAAGTTTAGCCAGCTAAATGTTATTCCAAACTAACTTAGACCAGTGTATGAGGCCACTTGTGTCCGCTTAGAAAAACCTTGCGGTGAATTAAGGGGCCCAAGATTCCGCCCTCTGTAAAAACGGTGCACCTCCAGAAGGTGCGCCGACTTTCTGGAATAAAAAGGACGGCGTAAACTTATCTTGTGATTCGCCGAGCTCCTCGGGACGGCCTCGGCGTGGCGCAACACAAGGGGTCGGGGCGGAGCCAAGTCCCGGCGCTGAAAACAGTGCGGGGACCTCTGCACATGCGCGCTAGAGCGTGCATGCATGTGTAGTAGCTCCAGGCCCCCGAGACTGTGTGGGAGAGGCCCGAAGCACGCCGGCCCTAGTCCTCGCCGAATGGGCTCCCCGGCATTGAAGATCGGGACTGGGGCTTCCCTCCCGTTCATCCACCCCACCGCCCCCCCCTCCCATTCATCTTCTCTCTCCCCCCGTTCATCCTCTTCTGCTCCCCGCCCCGTTCATCCTCCCCCAGCACCCCTCCCGTTCAGCCTCCCTCCCTCCTGTTCAGCTCCAACCCCCTCCCTCCCGTTCATCCTTCCCCCCCCCCTCGCATTCATCCTTCCCCCCCACCCCCTTCGCATTCATCCTCTTCCCCCCCCTCCACCCTCCTTCCCGTTCAGCTCCCCCCTCCCGTTCATCTTCCGCCCCTCCCGTTCATTCTTCCCCCCCCCCATCCAAGAATCCAGGATGGTATGTTGCCTCCCTGGTGCAAGGGTCAAGGATGTCTCTGAGCGGGTGCAGGACATTCTGAAATGGGAGGGAGAACAGCCAGTTGTCGTGGTGCACATTGGTACCAATGACATAGGTAAAAAAAAGGATGAGGTCCTACGAAACGAATTTCAGGAGCTAGGAGCTAAATTAAAAAGTAGGACCTCAAAAGTAGTAATCTCGGGATTGCTACCTGTGCCACGTGCTAGTCAGAGTAGGAATCGCAGGATAGCGCAGATGAATACATGGCTTGAGCAGTGGTGCAGCAGGGAGGGATTCAAATTCCTGGGGCATTGGAACCGGTTCTGGGGGAGGTGGGACCAGTACAAAGCAGACGGTCTGCACCTGGGCAGGACCGGAACCAATCTCCTAGGGGGAGTGTTTGCTAGTGCTGTTGGGGAGGAGTTAAACAATATGGCAGGGGGATGGGAATCAATACAGGGAGACAGAGGGAAACAAAAAGGAGACAAAAGCAAAAAACAGAAAGGAGATGAGGAAAAGTGGAGGGCAGAGAAACCCAAGACAAAAAACAAAAAGGGCCACTGTACAGCAAAATTCTAAAAGGAAAAAGGGTGTTAAAAAAACAAGCCTGAAGGCTTTGTGTCTTAATGCAAGGAGTATCCGTAATAAGGTGGATGAATTAACTGTGCAAATAGATGTTAACAAATATGATGTGATTGGGATTACGGAGACGTGGCTCCAGGATGATCAGGGCTGGGAACTCAACATCCAGGGGTATTCAACATTCAGGAAGGATGGAATAAAAGGAAAAGGAGGTGGGGTAGCATTGCTGGTTAAAGAAGAGATTAATGCAATAGTTAGAATGGACATTAGCTTGGATGATGTGGAATCTATATGGGTAGAACTACAGAACACCAAAGGGAAAAAAATGTTAGTGGGAATTGTGTACAGACCTCCAAACAGTCGTAGTAATGTTGGGGAGGGCATCAAACAGGAAATTAAGGGTGCATGCAATAAGGGTGCAGCAGTTATAATGGGTGACTTTAATATGCACATAGATTGGGCTAACCAAACTGGAAGCAATACGGTGGAGGAGGATTTCCTGGAGTGCATAAGGAATGGTTTTCTCAACCAATATGTCGAGGAACCAACTAGAGGGGAGGCCATCTTAGACTGGGTGTTGTGTAATGAGAGAGAATTAATTAGCAATACCGTTGTGCGAGGCCCCTTGGGGAAGAGTGACCATAATATGGTGGAATTCTGCATTAGGATGGAGAATGAAACAGTAAATTCAGAGACCATGGTCCAGAACTTAAAGAAGGGTAACTTTGAAGGTATGAGGCGTGAATTGGCTAGGATAGATTGGCGAATGATACTTAGGGGGTTGACTGTGGATGGGCAATGGCAGACATTTAGAGACCGCATGGATGAATTACAACAATTGTACATTTCTGTCTGGCGTAAAAATAAAAAAGGGAAGGTGGCTCAACCGTGGCTATCTAGGGAAATCAGGGATAGTATTAAAGCCAAGGAAGTGGCATACAAATTGGCCAGAAATAGCAGCGAACCTGGGGACTGGGAGAAATTTAGAACTCAGCAGAGGAGGACAAAGGGTTTGATTAGGGCAGGGAAAATGGAGTACGAGAAGAAGCTTGCAGGGAACATTAAGGCGGATTGCAAAGGTTTCTATAGGTATGTAAAGAGAAAAAGGTTAGTAAAGACAAACGTAGGTCCCCTGCAGTCAGAATCAGGGGAAGTCATAACGGGGAACAAAGAAATGGCAGACCAATTGAACAAGTACTTTGGTTCGGTATTCACTAAGGAGGATACAAACAACCTTCCGGATATAAAAGGGGTCAGAGGGTCTAGTAAGGAGGGGGAACTGAGGGAAATCTTTATTAGTCGGGAAACTGTGTTGGGGAAATTGATGGGATTGAAGGCCGATAAATCCCCAGGGCCTGATGGACTGCATCCCAGAGTACTTAAGGAGGTGGCCTTGGAAATAGTGGATGCATTGACAGTCATTTTCCAACATTCCATTGACTCTGGATCAGTTCCTATGGAGTGGAGGGTAGCCAATGTAACCCCACTTTTTAAAAAAAGGAGGGAGAGAGAAAACAGGGAATTATAGACCGGTCAGCCTGACCTCAGTAGTGGGTAAAATGATGGAATCAATTATTAAGGATGTCATAGCAGTGCATCTGGAAAATGGTGACATGATAGGTCCAAGTCAGCATGGATTTGTGAAAGGGAAATCATGCTTGACAAATCTTCTGGAATTTTTTGAGGATGTTTCCAGTAGAGTGAACAAGGGAGAACCAGTTGATGTGGTATATTTGTACTTTCAGAAGGCTTTCGACAAGGTCCCACACAAAAGATGAATGTGCAAAGTTAAAGCACATGGGATTGGGGGTAGTGTGCTGACATGGATTGAGAACTGGTTATCAGACAGGAAGCAAAGAGTAGGAGTAAATGGGTACTTTTCAGAATGGCAGGCTGTGACTAGTGGGGTACCGCAAGGTTCTGTGCTGGGGCCCCAGCTGTTTACACTGTACATTAATGATTTGGACGAGGGGATTAAATGTAGTATCTCCAAATTTGCGGATGACACTAAGTTGGGTGGCAGCGTGAGCTGCGAGGAGGATGCTGTGAGGCTGCAGAGTGACTTGGATAGGTTAGGTGAGTGGGCAAATGCATGGCAGATAAAGTATAATGTGGATAAATGTGAGGTTATCCACGTTGGTGGTAAAAGCAGAGACAGACTATTATCTGAATGGTGACAGATTAGGAAAAGGGGTGGTGCAACGAGACCTGGGTGTCATGGTACATCAGTCATTGAAGGTTGGCATGCAGGTACAGCAGGCGGTTAAGAAAGCAAATGGCATGTTGGCCTTCATAGCGAGGGGATTTGAGTACAGGGGCAGGGAGGTGTTGCTACAGTTGTACAGGGCATTGGTGAGGCCACACCTGGAGTATTGTGTACAGTTTTGGTCTCCTAACCTGAGGAAGGACATTCTTGCTATTGAGGGAGTGCAGCGAAGGTTCACCAGACTGATTCCCGGGATGGCGGGACTGACCTATCAAGAATGACTGGATCAACTGGGCTTGTATTCACTGGAGTTCAGAAGAATGAGAGGGGACCTCATAGAAACTTTTAAAATCCTGATGGGTTTTTGACAGGTTAGATGCAGGAAGAATGTTCCCAATGTTAGGGAAGTCCAGAACCAGGGGTCACAGTCTAAGGATAAGGGGTAAGCCAGTTAGGACCGAGATGAGGAGGAACTTCTTCACTCAGAGAGTGGTGAACCTGTGGAATTCTCTACCACAGAAAGTTGTTGAGGCCAATTCACTAAATATATTCAAAAAAGAGTTAGATGAAGTCCTTACTACTAGGGGGATCAAAGGGTATGGTGAGAGAGCAGGAAAGGGGTACTGAAGTTGCATGTTCAGCCATGAACTCATTGAATGGCGGTGCAGGCTAGAAGGGCCGAATGGCCTACTCTTGCACCTATTTTCTATGTTTCTATCCGTTCAGCTCCCCCCTCCCGTTCATCCTCCCCCCCCTCCAGTTCAGCCTCACCCCCCCTCCCTCCCTTTCAACCTCCCCCCCCCCCATCGTTCAGCCCTTCCACCCTCCTCTCCTCCTCTCCCTCCACCTCTCCCCCCTCCCTCCCTCCTCCTCCTCATCCCCCTCTTCTCCCCCCACCCCTCACTGTCAGAAATACAGAGACAATAACAGAGACAGAGAGAGAGAGACACTGACAGAGTCAGAGACACTGACAGAGACAGAGAGAGAGAGACACTGGGGGGGCTCCGTCCCAGCACGCTGTTGGAGGGCTCCCGGTGCTGCAGTTGGTGAGTAGAAACAAATTTTTATTTATTGATTGATTTTTACGTTTTTTTTATTCTTATTTTTTTTTTGATTGATTTATTGGTTGATGTATTTATCATTTATTATTGATGATGGCTCTTTATTTGTAAAAGTGAAGTGTTTAATGTTTGTAAACTTACCTCCACCACACCCCCCCCCCCCCCCCCCCTCCGCCCACCTCTCGTTCCCTACACATGATTTATAAGTGTAGGCAAGGTGTTTGAGTGTACAAAAATCTACACTTACTCCATTCTAAGTTAGTTTGGAGTAAGTTTTCGCTGCCTAAACTTACAAAACAGGCGTAAGTGGCTGATAACGCCCCCTCTTCAAAAAAGCTGTTCTGAAACAAAACTATTCTAACTCACTAAAATTGGAGCAAACTAAATGCCAAGAATTACAATTTCTAAGATACTCCATTCTAAATTAGTTGCTCCAAAAAAAACAGGAGCAACTTGAGCCGAAACTTGAGCCCAAGAAATCAGCGCAGGTAGCCAGAAATGGAGGCGGTGGCGGGGGGGGGGGGGGGGGGGGGGCGGCGGGAAGGGAAGTGAGAGGATTTTGCAAACCAGTAAACACCTTCACAACAACACTGAAGAAGCATAAAAACCATCATCACTAATAAGTGAAAAATAAATCAATTACTAAAAAATAAAAAGTCCTACCTCGCCGACTGCAGCACGCACCGGCAAGCCCTTCGGCCAGGGGCGGCAGGCTCGCAACAAGCAGCAGGAGAGCCCTCTGAGGCATGTCAATGCAACTATTTGAAAGGTGCAAACATTGGACTCGAGCCCCCCCCCCCCCCCCCCCCCGCAGCTCCTGCTCCTGCTCCCCTGGGCTCCTCCAGCTCCTGCTCCCTCAGGCTCCTCCAGCTCCTGCTCCCCCGGGCTCCCCGGCAAGCTTCCCTCAACACACACCGCGCACACGTTGAACTGGAGCAGCGGCCAGCCAGTGTGGCAGGCCACTCGGCCAGGGATAGCGTCGGCGAGCATCGGGACGCGCTGGGAGGGTGAGGAGCTACTGCGCATGCACGCAGACTCCACTGCGCATGCGCACAGCTGCCGGCACTATTTTCGGCGCACGGCTGTAGCTCCGCCCATCACTGTGATTGCCACGCCACACCAGACCCTAGGACGGTCCAGGGAGCGGGAAGAATCAGCAGCTACATTTTCGGCACCGTTTTTGGAGTAGAAAGTCGGTGCACCACAGGTAGGTGCGCTAGAAAAAGGGGCTGGGGAAATTTGGGCCCATTGTCAGGTTTATTGTAGGTTATTCACAGCGTACCTTAATCCTTCAGAAGAATGAGAGGGGACCTCATAGAAACATTTAAAATTCTGACGGGGTTAGACAGGTTAGATGCAGGAAGAATGTTCCCAATGTTGGGGAAGTCCAGAACCAGAGGTCACAGTCTAAGGATAAGGGGTAAGCCATTTAGGACCGAGATGCAGAGGAACTTCTTCACCCAGAGAGTGGTGAACCTGTGGAATTCTCTACCACAGAAAGTTGTTGAGGCCAATTCACTAAATATATTCAAAAAGGAGTTAGATGAGGTCCTTACTACTAGGGGGATCAAGGGGTATGGCGAAAAAGCAGGAATGGGGTACTGAAGTTGAATGTTCAGCCATGAACTCATTGAATGGCGGTGCAGGCTAGAAGGGCCGAATGGCCTACTCCTGCACCTATTTTCTATGTTTCTATGTTTCTAACCCCAAGATGCAGAATGAAGTTAACGTCGGCTAGAAATAAATGTTTCACAAGTTTAAAGATGCCCCACTGCACCAACCATTTGGCTGGTCTCCCTGTGTGAATATCAGCTAGCATTGAATTATGCACAGTTCCATGCTATAGATTTATACTCAGAGGGTACTGGGTTCAGAGTGCTTAAATTTATTTCACTGGATTTCCTCAGTCAGCAGAGAGGAAACTTCAGTTCCATTAATATGAGCTGGCTACAAACCCAGGTCCCAGTAGGAGAGATTGATCCACCTACTTCAAGTGTCTATAATTCCTCCACTTAATGCCACTGCTCTCTACTCTAGAACTTTATATCCTAGCTTAAGACTTCCTAGTCTCAGTTCAAATTACTGATTAGAGAAAGTAGGAGCACAGAATATGGATCATCAATGTTACAGATGATATCAGGGGTAAGAAAATATAGCTGGCAGACTCGGAAAACTCAGGCCATATTCAAGAGCAGAGAAGGTTAAGGGGGTGGAGAAGTAGATGTAACAGTAGCGTTCAAAGTTTTGAGAGATTATTTCAGTAACAAAGGGGTAAAAATTAGGATTAATATCCAAAACATAAGGGAGATTAAAAGACAGTTTTTCCATGCAAAGGATTACTAGAATACACAATGCATTACACCAAGTAGCTACTGAAGCAGAGTCAATCATGGTGTTTAGATCGATCTGATGTGAGTCAGCATTGGCGATACAATGGAAGAAATGGCCAAAATGTTTGACAAACAACAAATTACTGATGTGCAATAATCTACAGGTACTGATTGAAAACTATGGGCTAGAAATTTGGCGAATTTACGCGCGGGTTTTTGGTGCTAATTCACCCTTTTCGGCAAAAACCCAGTTGGCGGGAAATTCGGAGACATTTTGCGGAGATGGTTTTCAAATACCACTGCAGAGTGGAGCGCCGCCGTGCAAGACTCGAAATATCGCTTTCGCCAAAATTTGGCTCTGAGTGTACCCGTATTTTGCGCGAAAAAGACCACCGGGGAAAAAGCTGCGTTGCAGCCCTTGGAACAGCGGTAAGTATGAAGACCTGCAAAAAAGGCAAGTTAAAGTTTTTATTTTTAATTCTTTTACAGTGATTCGCTAGATATGTCTTGTAAATGCTTTGTGAATTTTTTTTCCAATTTATTCGCGGTTTGCGCCGCGAATCCTCGTGCAACGCCGATTTTTACCGCTGCGCAAATTAAACTTTGCGATAACAGTAAGTTTGGCAAAAAAATACAGTTTTCGCTGAGAACCGAGTTTCTAGCTCAATGTCTTTTATCTTCAATGCATGTGGCAAAGTAGATTGTTCCATAGATTTACAATAATTACGCAAAACTTCAGCATAATTCCATGAAACTACAAACGCTTCAAAATCCACCTTGATGAAATTTGGGATAATTTTCAACCACCACCTGGGCTGTAACCAGGTGGAGTGGATCACCCACCTTTTGTAGAACCTTCCCAATATCCATCCCATTGAAATCTCCAGGAAGTGCAACACCATTAGGTAAGAACAGGAAGACGAGACTTTTCTAAGCTACCTATCATGTGAGAAATTTGGTACAGCAACACTGTCAGAGTGAACTGAGTGAATGTACACCACTAGTCCTAATGCTTACAGTGGAGGGAATATCACTGCAGTTGAGTGTCATTATGAGATTATAAAGAAGGTTAAAAGGAGATGGCAACATAGAGCTAAGTACTTAGAATGTTAAAGGGATACAATCCAGGATCAGAAGGGAATGGGAGGGAACTAAAGGTACTTGTACATAAATGTTCTTGCATAAGAACATAAGAAATAGGAGCAGGAGTAGGCCATTTGGACCCTCGAGCCTGCTCCACCATTCAATAAGATCATGATTGATCTGATCTTGGCCTCAACTCCACTTCCCTGCCCGCTCCCCATAACCCTCGACTCCCTTATCGTTCAAAAATATGTCTTTCTCCACCTTAAATGTATGCAATGACCCAGCTTCCACAGCTCTCTGGGGTAGAGAATTCCACACATTCGCAACCCTCAGAGAAGACACTCCCCTCCTGATCTCTTTTAAATGGGCGGCCCTTTATTCTGAAACTATGCCCCCTAGTTCTAGATTCCCCCATGAGGGAAAACATTCTCTCTGCATCTACCCTGTCAAGCCCCTTCAGAATCTTATATGTTTCAATAAGATCACCTCTCATTCTTCTAAACTCCAATGAGTATAGGCCCATAAGACAACCCCTTCATCTCAGGAATCAACCTCATGAACCTTCTCTGAACTGTCTCCAAAACAAGTATATCCCTCCTTAAATAAGGAGGCCAAAACTGTACGTAGTACAGTTCTTCTTTTCGGAATTTGAAAAGATGCAAATTGGCGGTGTTGCAACCCCAGCTCCCCATTCACATGCGTGGAGTTTAATGACCCATCTGAATAACGGCATCTTTGGCAATGCACACTCCTTCGATACTGCACTGGCATCTCAGATTAAATGATGTGCTCAAGTCCCGGAGTGAGGGTTGAGCCTACAGTTTTCTGGCTTGGCTTGAATAAGCCAAGCCCACACTGCATGGTCAGTTTTGAGCAGGGATGGGCTTTTTTCCCTGGTACTGTATGTTTCAGAGCATCCAGTGACAACCGGGAGATTTTATCCAACAAAGGAATCTCAATATAACCCTTATGGAAATAATAGATTGGGATTTTGTCTATTTGTCCTGAAACACTGCTCAATTATTTTACTCTCACCTGGTTTTAGAGCTGCTCTCTGGACAATGTGTTAGCTATGTAAAGAACATAAGAAATAGGAGCAGGAGTGGGCCATTTGGCCCCTCGAGCTTGCTCCGCCATTCAATATCATGGCTGATCTGATCCGGGCCTCAACTCCACTTCCGCGCCCGCTCCCCATAACCCTTTGCTCCCTTATCGCTCAAAAATCTGTCTATCTCTGCCTTATATATATTCTAGACACAGCCTCCACAGCTCTCTGGAGCAGAGAATTCCACAGATTTACAACCCTCATAGAAGAAATTCCTTCTGATCTTAGTTCTAAATGGGCGACCCCTTATTCTGAAACTACGCCCCCTAGTTCTAAATTTCCCCACGACGGGAAATATCCTCTCTGCATCTACCTGGTCGAGCCCCCTCAGAATCTTATATGTTTCAGTAAGATCACCTCTCATTCTTCTAAACTCCAATAAGTATAGGCCCAACCTGCTCAACTTTTCTACATATGACAACCCCTTCATCTCAGGAATCAACCCAGAGAACCTTCTCTGAACTACCTCCAATGCAAGTATATCCTTCCTTAAATAAGGGAGACCAAAACTCAACGCAGTACTCCAGGTGTGGTCTTACCAAAGCCCTGTACAGTTGGAGTAGGACTTCCCTACTTTTATACTCCATCCCCCATTCCATTTGCCTTCTTGATAACTTTTTGCGTTTCATGCACAAGAATCTCCACATTCCTCTGTACCACAGCATTTTGTAATCTCTCCCCATTTAAATAATAATTTGCTTTTTTATTTTTCCTACCAAAGTGGATAACCTCGCATTTTCCCAATTAGTCAATCTGCCAAATTTTTGCTCACTCACAGCCTATCTATATCCCTTTGATGATTCTTTGCGTCATCTTCACAACTTGCTTTCCCACCTATCTTTGTACTATCTCAGCAAATTTGGCTACATTATACTCGGTTCCTTCATCCAAGTCATTAATTTCAATTGTAAATAGTTGAGGCCCCAGCACTGATCCCTGTGGCACCCCACTAGTTACAGTTTGCCAGCCTGAAAATGACCCATTTATCCCGACTCTGTTTTCTGTTAGTTACCCCCAATCCCGTGAACTCTTATCTTGTGCAGTAACCTTTTGTGTGGCACCTTATCGAATGCTTTCTGGAAATCCAAATATACGACATCAACTGGTTCTCTTTTATCCACTCTACTCGTTACATCCTCAAAGAACTCCAGCAAATTTGTCAAACATGATTTCTCTTTCATAAAACCATGCTGACTCTACTTGACTGCATTTTGATTTTCCAAATGTCCTGCTACTACTTCCTTAATGACAGATGTTAGGCTAACTGGTCTATAGTTTTCTACTTTGTCTCCCTCCTTTTCTTAAATAGAGGTATTACATTTGCGGTTTTCCAGTCCACTGGGACCTCTCCAGAATGCAGGGAATTTTGGTAGATTACAACCAAGGCATCCACTATCTCTGCAGCCACTTATTTTAATACCCTAGGATGCATGCCATCAGGTCCAGGGGACGTCCACCTTTAGTCCCATTAGTTTGCCTAGTACTTTATCTCTAGTGATAGTGATTATTTTAAGTCCCCCCACCCCGCTACAATAGCTCTTTAATTATCAGTTATTGGGATATTTTTAGTGTTCTCTATCGTGAAGACCGATACAAAATATTTGTTCAAAGTCTCTGCCATTTCCCTGTTTCCCATTATTAATTCTCCAGTCCCATCCTCTACGGGACCAATGTTTACTTTAGTTACTCATTTCCTTTTTATATACCCGTAGAAGCTCTTACTGTCTGTTTTTATATTTCTTGCTAGTTTACTCTCATATGTTATCTTCTCTATCTAACATTTCTTTAGTCATCTTTTGCTGATTTCTAAAAATGTCTCAATCCTCTGGCCTTCCACTGTCTTTCGCAACATTGTATGCCTTTGTTTTCAATTTGATACCGTCCTTTACTTCCTTAGTTAGCCAGGGATGGTTTATCCTTCTCTTAGCATCTTTATTTCTCACTGAAATAAGTAAAGGCCAATGATATGCTCTGGGTTAATATCACCCAACCAGCTTTCAACTTAAAATAAAAACAAATCACACTTTACCGGCTTCTGGTTCCAGGAACAACGACAGCGCCTGAATCTTCATTTCTCCTATGCAGAATGGTAGCAAATCGATTCCGGATCTTGCATGGAGGCCTTGGACTTTCATCACTGGCTGAGTGGTCTGTTGATGAGGATTCCTCTCTTTCTGGAGGAGATTGGAGAGGTAGGCACTTTTCAGCAGCTTCTTTAAGTTTTTTACTATTTGGAAATGAGTACTGACTTAACAAGTCTCCATCTGAAAGGCCTTCATCTGATGGTTAAAACAAAATCATCTTTAAGACAGTATTAATTTGTTTACTTACACTGCACTAGAATTACCCAGATTTTGCATTTAAATTAAACAATTAGCACTCCAGCCTGTTAGATGGATATAAGTAACCGACGTTTTCATTTACCATCAATGGAACATTACTGCTACCATAGCTATGTCAATACAAGAGTGCCCCATCTAGTTTGTGGAAATCTTCCTAGTCAGAGAACATCCAGACCTTTCTTGTACAAAAGCCCATTTCAATACAGTGATACAAGAAACTAAGTACTAATCTCCAAAATGTCAATTTCTGAGGAAAACAATGAATCATTCAGTACTTTATAATTAATCAACTATATATTCTATCTTTTAAAATAAAACTCTAAATAGAATGCTCAAGCAAGAAATTCAGCAAATTATTTATTTATTTTAAAGGAGAGGTGTGAGAGAACCTCCAACACCTTCAGTGGGTTGGTATAAAACTGCAGCATCTGTTGTACACTTTAATGAAGGCGAGGCCTGGAATCAAGACCATTTTTAATCACCTGATTGAACAGCATTTGTATTGGAGGACGCTACACCATAAAGCCAACAAGGCAGGCTTGACACAAAGACTCATTTAGGACATGGACAGGTTTAGCTTGGTGGGGGATGTGGGCAGTAAGGGATACAAGGAAGTGGTTGAAGGTGGCCTGGTCTGTGATCAAGACAATGGGAGTAGAGAGCACGTGAAATGGCAAGGTGAGTTGAGATGGACATTGAAATACCAAGGATGAGGAGTCATTCAGTGTAGAGGCTAAGGGAAGGTAGAGGGGAGTATATCTCAATGAGGAACTCAGGGTGGGGCAGTGGAGAACAAGGATTTTAAAAGTTGGGAGAGGGGTGGAATAATTTAAGATGCTCGAAGGAGGAGAAGGTACCAGAGGAGTAGCAGGAGAGACCCAGGTGTGATTTGGTGATAAGGATTATGCCACCGCTGTAGCTGTTTGAACAGGTAGCTTCAGTAGAGGGTAAGGTGTCACCAACTGTGAGCCAAGTTTCCAAAGCAATTATGTCAATGAATTTATGCAGAAGAAGAACATGGGATGGCAAAGGCTTTGGTCACGAGTGAACAGACATTCTGGAGGGAGATGTGGAGCAGGGCGGTTATTGTTGATCCACTGGCAGTGATGGGTGGGGTGAGCGGGACGGAAGGAGGTTGCTAAGATTAACTCCCAGCGGGCACACACATTAGATTCATTGCGTATCAACGTTCCCTCTAATTTTTGGAGGGCCCACAGCCCCTTTAAATTTCCACGCATGCGCAGTTTTTCCATTTACAAGCCACTGAGCGGCCTGCACGGGACCACTAGACCGCTGCGCAGCTTAACGGGAACACTGGCATATATGTGCACAAAGAATCAACGAAGATGCAGGAAATTAATTAAAAAATACATATTCCAGAATGTTCAGAATACTTAAGTTTCTTTTCTTGAACAGCTCATTTTTAGAATGGTGTTTCTATTTACAGTAATACAAGTCAGATCTTTGTTACCTTCTCTTGGCCTTTTAGCCAACATCTCTCTATTGGGAAGTTTTAATCGTTTGATGCTGATCACTTTCTCTATACCCCTGGTGCAGGGTTTTTCTGGTGATATTTGTGCCTTTGGGACTGAAAGTTGATTTCCATATGGTCTATATTCTTTGCTCCATATACTGAGCATATGTGGCACTTTCTGCTTACTGGCTTTGTCATTCCACCCACTCGTCCTTTTCGGTGGAATCTGCTAAAAAATGTTTTTAATATATATCTGAACTTTTTTTCATAAGATAGGGAGAAATAAAGACAAAAATTACATTTATATAACACCTTTCACAACATAAAGCGCTCCACAGCCAATGAAGTGCTTCTGAAGTTGTAATGTTGTAAATCCCCTAGGAGAACAGACGCACCAACATTAGCGTCCTCGACCAGGCCAACATCCCCAGCATTGAAGCACTGAGCATCCATGATCAGCTCCGCTGGGCAGGCCACATTGTCCGCACGCCAGACACGAGACTCCCAAAGCAAGTGCTCTACTCGGAACTCCTTCATGGCAAACGAGCCAAAGGTGGACAGAGAAATATTACAAGGACACCCTCAAAGCATCCCCACCCTCACCTGGGAGTCTCTGGCCAAAGACCGCCCTGAGTGGAGGAAGTGCATCCGGGAGGGCACTGAGCGCCTCAAGTCTCATCGCCATGTGCATGCAGAAAACAAGCGGAGGCAGCGGAAGGAGCCCAGGGCAAACCTGTCCCACCCTCCCTTACCCTCAACGACTGTCTGTCCCACCTGTGGCAGGGACTGTAGCTCTCGTATTGGACTGTTCATCCACCTAAGGACTCATTCTAAGAGTGGAAGCAAGTTTTCCTCGATTCCAAGGGACTGTCTATGATGATGTAGGAAATGTAGCAGCCAATTTGCCACAAACAGCAATGAGATAGTAGCCAGACAATCTGTTTTAGTGAAGTTAGTTGAGGGAGAAATAGCATATATTTACCCATCCAATTCACGTTAAAACATCAGAAATTCTAATTTTTATAGCACATTAAAGTAGTGGTATCCCAGATAATCTATGTACATCATTTTTTATTTTTTTTAAATCATTGACTGGTCATTTTAAATGCATTCCAACAGGACTCGACAAACTACCTTAGAAGCCGATCAGCGATGCATCGGAGCTGAAAATACTTCATAGTGGCTAGCCATTGCAACATATTTGGCAGTACTTTTCTCAGCCTTTTCTCAAGGTCTAATTTACAGGATTATCTATAGAGCTGCTCCAAGATAGGAGTAAACAAAGTATACTTGGGAAATGATGCCCAAAATAGCAGGTATTAATCAGAGGAAAAAATAAGTAATAAAAGCTGATTAAAATGGGAATTTTATACGTAACTTATTCACATGATTCTCCTCTTCCTCCCCAGATAGGAATTATAAAAGGCAAAATCATATGTATTATGGTAAACTTTAAACAGGATTTTAGTTGACTTTATGGTAAAAATTGTTAAAACAGTAAAGTTGGTACATACAACCTAGAATCATTGGGTAACTTGTACATTACCTGAAAAGTACGTGGGTTGTAATCATCGATGGTTTCCAAATTATTAATATCTATATTTCCAAGAGCTATATTAAGAGCTTTCTCGTCACCAAAATGACTAAAGTAGCCAAGTTAAGGAGCAGAATACAAATGACAAATATTATTGGAGAAAACCATATAAAAATACAATGCAACTGCTTATCAAATACCAGATATAGATGCAACAAAGTCCAATAAGGGAACGCACTTGAGCTCCGAAAATAAAAGGATGGCACAAAAATACTGCAAGAATATACCAAAAAAAACTAGTTTTGTTTAAACCAACAGGTACTATAGTACAGCACACTGTTGCTGTATTTTAAATTTGCATTAATAGACTATTTCATGTTAAAGAGGCACAGTGCATATGTAGACTCTCATGCCATACGGTGAATAATTGACTAGGATTGATGTGTGGGATTGCACTGTATAATGGTGCATGCCGTATACAAAGTAACTTTTCATCACCAAATTATGACCGATTCATCTTATTCAGTTTAGAAATGGCCTTCAGTACCACTGCAGACCTGGAATCAAAGTAGTTAAATTTGTTGAACTTACAAACATGGATTGTGTGTGTAAATGAAGCCCTGTTGATTTTTTTTGTACACCATTATAGATTCTTGTGCAACAACATTGCCTTTTGATTTTTGCTGCAGCAGAAGCTGAGTGAGGTTACAAGCAACACCGCATATTGTTGGTTAATACGCCCACAAGCAGCTGTAGCATACTGCAAATGTCACTATGAGCAAGTCATTTCAGGACTAGTGAAAGTCAACACCTGCAGCTGCAACAAATGATGTGCCACACAAACTTTTGCAAATAATTTCCCCCTACATTATTTCTTCAGTTTTAGATTCAGACTTTTGTTTACAAAAAGAAAATATTTTCTGTCAAATTATAGATTTGCTTACATGGTAATGCCAGAACCTTTTACAGTCAAATAGACAAGCAAATTGTGCAATGGTTTCTGTCAATACTATGTAGTCAAGCACAGAGATCCAGGAGATCAGCATGGTGCAGCATGGTGTCCAAAGATGCAGAATATTGCACGAGGGGCACAAACCCACATTTCATCGCCAACATGTCATTCCACCACACTGCACGGACAGACTGGTCAATTTCTGCTTTATGAACTGAAATTGTTCATTATTTCTATACTCCTTCCCTCTGTGCCCCTCCAAATGTTATCATACAGCAAACAACCATTTTTTCTGTATCAAGAAAACTGCAGATTTAAAAAAAAATTGGTTAAGCTAATTGGCGCTGGCTAACTAGAACACATCTAAAGTTATGGAAAGGATACTGCCCAGCATAGTCAAGTGATTTTGGATCAACACCATCCGAGTAAGCACTTAAAGGAACAAGTTTCCAGGTCAATGGATCGAACACCAGTTGATACAGAAATGTGTTATTTGCCCTAATGAACCCCTCTATGTATTCTTCTGTTACAGTCACACTTGTCTTCAAATATTGTCCCATTTTCTTAATCACCTATAAGTGACAAAAAGAATGCACAGTGGAAATAGAAGCTGTTGGTTACCAGCAAAGTTGTCCAAAATACATTACACAGCTTCTAAAAAAACTTCAAAAAAAGTCTCAAATAATATTAGAACTCAATTGTAAGAATGGAACTGAAGATTAATTTTACTACTACCTGATTATGCAGTCTGCATTAGGACCCTAATACTTTTATTTCTACCCTATATGTTTTGTATACTGAAACTAAGCCTAGGCTTGTCAAATTTGCTGCTTACATAAGAACATAAGAATTAGGAACAGGAATAGGCCATCTAGCCCCTCGAGCCTGCTCCGCCATTCAACAAGATCATGGCTGATCTGGCCGTGGACTCAGCTCCACTTACCCGCCCGCTCCCCATAATCCTTAATTCCCTTATTGGTTAAAAATCTATCTATCTGTGACTTGAATACATTCAATGAGCTAGCCTCAACTGCTTCCTTGAGCAGAGAATTCCACAGATTCACAACCCTCTGGGAGAAGAAATTCCTTCCTACTGAAACTAAAATAAGGAGAGCAGCAGAGGCAGAGAATGCAACAAAACCCTCCATGTTGGAGATCAGGCAACAAGCCTGCATCAGGCTACTATACACTGTGGCAGTGTGCTGAGGCTCAAATACAACAGGCACAAAATCATTGACAGAAAATGCTTTAGTGAAATGGTAAGATAGAGGCTTTGGGAAATAATGTCAAATTCTAGATTTTATTATGCAATGAAAAAATGAGGTGAAACAAACATGTGAATCTTAAAGCTTTTCCTTCAAGAAAACGGAACAAAATCAGAATACAAATTTGAACCCTATACAAATCAAGGGAACACCATTAAAGTGCAAATTGCACATGGCCCATCAGAGAGGATGGGGATCCCTATAACTGTAACTTCGGCAGAAACCCCAAAGAATCACCATAAATGGCTATTTCTCTGGTATTTTTAACCAATCTTCTTCCAAAGTTATGACAATCTCCATGGAAATTACTGGCAGGTAGCTTGGACTAACTGGCCTTTTCCTATTCCATTTTTTCTTTAATACAGTGCCAATAAATAATCAATCTTAACAAATCTTAAAGGTGGCCTCAGCATCATTAGATTATTTTTCATAAGTATTCCATACACACACGCTATCCTGTAGGTTATTTTTATTGTGATACAACTGTACAAAGAGCTCAGTGTAAAACAGACCTACCGTTATAATATCGGGGTTGTTGGCAATGCGAAGCAGCTTGCATGCTTTGGCCAAACCAATTCCATGGATAGATGCCAAATAATCACACCCTGATAAAATGCACATATATCTGAACTTCTCTTCAGTGAAAATATCTCCCAGTTGTTTACATTTGCCGAACTGAGCCTGATCAATTTCCATGCCATTCCCATACTTGTCCACTTTCAGTACAACCTAAAAGTGTAGTGAAAAATATTGCAAGTCATTCAAATAACTTCATATCACAAATTATTTTTTCTTATTGTTACCTCAGTATTCAAATTGTACCGAGCGTGATTTGCAAACAAGTTCAGGCACCCACAAATTAGTCCCTAGTGGGTAAAATCCCACAACACGAAAATGCATAAAATTTGGCAATCTCAGTCAGACAACAAATTAAGATGACTGATATCCTGGTCCCCCATTCATCAAATAACTAAGCCACTAAGACCAGTAAGATGCCAGGGTCGAAATGTGCTGAAATAGCTGATCTCAGCTGGGGAGGAGGAAAATTCTGGATAAAAATAAGGATCTCCTAATAAATGGCGGATTAAAAAAAAAAGTTGAATAATTTTGTTAAGATAAAAGCTAAGAGCACTATTTTCTGAACAAAAGTATCTATTTGAAACAACAAAAATTGTTTATAGCACTTTCCATTTACCTTTTTGCATCCAAATGCCAACAGGTCTGAATCTTCTGTGATCACTGCTTGAGCTATGCCAATCTTGTTTAAGTACGCCAACTGAGCATCTGCCTCATAAGGTGCTACAATACAATCCATTCCCTTCACTCTTGCGACCTGTATGGATACAAAAAATATAGATATATTTTTTAATTGTTGCTCTTTTTAAAAAAAAAAGTAATTTGCCTTTCTTATTCCTCGTGCATTATCTGCTCTCCACAACAAAGGGCAATCTCCAATGCCATTCTGAAACCAGTCCAAAGGCAATGTCTGAAAGCAGCCCTGAGTTGACTTCCTCCACTTTTCTTGTGCAGAAACACCTAAATCATCTCTGGCAGCACAGTTAACAAGTGTGGTGCCACAATAGCAGCACACAGGTTCACACATCTCAGCTTTGCCATCAGTGCAATTAAGGAAGCAATGGCCAGGAATTTTTCCAAAAGGGAAGGAGGAAAGAGAGAAAACATCATCTTAGGCTGCTCCTTTGCTAACATTCAAGAATTGGTTATCTACCCATCCATACAACTCAATAAGGATGTGTGCTGAGAAAAATCCGATCAGGGTAGGAGAGAAAATACAAAATAAATGTTCACGGTCCAAGATGGTGTCCCAAGATCATGATTTCGTAACTCAAATATCTGGTGATATTATTCACAAAAGATTTCTGATATAAACCAATAGTGTGACCAATTTAAAAAGTTGTTCCAAAAAAATCAGTTACAAAATTATATGTCTCTTAAAAATTCTTATGTTAATTTTTAAAGCAGCATTCTTATGTTAGCATATGCATTTAATTTCCCCCTCAAACCATTTGGTGTCTCCCTCTTCTCCAATTCTTCACCTCTTTTGGAGTGCTACTCTTCTCTACCTACAATTTCACTTCTTCCAACTTATTTTACTTATTTCTGAGTTGCAAATCTGCTTATGGCTTTCCAAAACTCCTGCCAAGATTTGCTTAAGAGGTGCATTTTACAAAGTCACACAAATAAAAATACACAAAAATGGAGTACTGTGCACAGTTCTGGTCTCCATATTACAAAAAGGATACAAAGGCACTGGAGAGGACGCAAAAATTGTAATAACAGAACGGAGAGGTTATAACTATCAAGAAAGGCTAAATAGGCTGGGTCTCGTTTCTCTAAAAGCGAAGTCTGAGGGGGTGATCAACTAGTGGCCTTTAAAATTATGAAGGGGTTTGATGGGTAGATGTAGAGAAGATGTTTCAACTTGTGGGGAGTTCAAAACTATGGGCCATAAATATAAGATAGTTACTAAAAAATCTAATAAAGAAATCTCCTCACTTCGAGAGTGGTTAAAATATGAAACTTGCTACCGCATGGAGTAGTTGAGGCGAATAGCACAGATGCCTTTCAAGGGAAGCTAGATGAGTATGAGGAAGATAGGAATAGAAGGATATACAGATAGGATTAGATGAAGAAGGGTGAGAGGAGGCTTGTATGGAGCACAAACACCAGCATGAATCAGTTGGGCCCAATGGCCTGCTTCTGTGCTGTATGTTCTATGTAATTACTACTGCTGGCATGCACATATTTTTGAAAAGTCCAAAATATGGATTGAAAAATCATGACATTAAAAAAATTCGGAATCTACAAATGCACAAGTTACAGAAGTGAAAAGGAAACCTGAAATCACTTGCTTTTATGACTTCATGGGCCATTGCAGGTGTTATGTTGACACAACGAGTAAAACACTCTCTGGCTTCTGCTGTCTTCCCTTCACGAAGGAGTTGTTTCCCTTTCTGCAAGTTTGTTTGCCTACGTCTGTAATGCAGAAAATCACCCAAGCATAATGTTTCTAAACCACATGTATGTGCAGATAAATGACACAAATTAGGACATTAGTATATAACAGAAGATGACTGCTGCTAAGAAAAAGAAACCTACGTTATATTGCATGGCTAGAACTAAAACTTTAAACTATATTTAATGCTCCAAAGTCCAGTCCTCAGGGATGTTAAAAATTGTTTATACACAGAACATCAATATCACCACAATGCATGTAAACATTTTAATAAAAACAGCATTTGTAGAAATGAATCGGCCACCCAGGTTTACATTTATAATGTGACACTTTGCAGCCTGATAAAACAGTATGAAGTGAAACCCCCAGCACTCGACTTTCTCCAAGCTATCACTACTGAAACACACAAAAAGCAAATCTCTGAAATTGCATAAGAGGCGCAGCACACTTTAGTAAATTTACTACTTACAATCTTCGAGCTTTTTCAACCTCTTTTTTAGAAGGTAAAGTGCATCCATCAAAAACCAAGATTGGCTTGACACCAAATGAGTCTAACATTTCAACAAATTTCATACAATAATTAACATACCTGAAACAAAAAACACATATTTGAAAAAAATTATTAAAACGAATCACAAATATAAAACAATTATTTCCTTTAAAAAAAAACACAAGTCATGCTGGAAATGAAATAGGATCTTGTAAAATCTTACATCCGCTATCAACATAAAGCATTCCAGGGTCACAAATGGCACAGGAACGAACATGCTCAACAATATCCAAATCAACTATTCTTATTGCATCCGAGAGTGAAATTGCCAATTTTGTGCTGCAGACTCACTGGGAACTGGAATGAGACTTCGTAAACATACTGCACTCAGGACACTCACACCTTTCAACCACATTTAATATTACAAAAAAATGAAGTATTCTTCTGAATTGATTATGAATTCTATATCACCCCCTTCCATTAATCCTGAAATTGCTGTTTAGTCCTCTTGTAGCTGTGAGTGATCAGCATTGCAAGGAAAAATTATTTGAAAAGATGTTTTCTCAAATTAAAAATCTTATACATTTGTATGTGAACAAATTGTAGAATTATTTTTCACCACTAGATGCTATTATTAAGATTTCTTATTTTACAGAATAAAAAACACCGTGCACATGCAAATTTAATTTTGTGGTTTACTTGTAAATGATGAGTAAACGCAATGACGCACACCAAATGCAAGTACGGCAAGAAGAACTTACTGATCAGTTGGTTCCCCTTTTGCTAATTTATCAGCACACGCAAAAGCTCCTTTGTGAAGCCAGCAGTACATATCCACTGCTACAGTTTGTCCTTTGTACTTCTTGATATGGATTGACTCTGATGCTTCCTTAACAAACTGTAGCAACCCTTGAATCCCCATGGTCTGCTTTTACTCCTGTCGAAAGGTTAAAGTTTTCATAAGTATTCCAAGGTTAAAATGAATGGCCTGTAGTTTGGATAGCAGTAAAAGTTAAAAAATGATTACGACCAAGTCCATTCAAAAGTCCTCATTAATATTTTAAAATATATGGAGAATCAAGTGAAGTTATTGAGGACTTTCTACAAGTACAGCTACAGCACAAACAGCTAGCTCTGACGGTAAAGCGGACTCCAAAACACAGTTGCAGAAAAGAAGCTGTCTTAATTAACATTCGAAAATCCCGCTCTCACTACCATCACAAGGATTAGTGCTGCGACCACTGTTGTTCACAATTTATGTTAACAATTTAGACTTTAGAATCAAAAACACAATTTCTAAATTTGCGGGCGACATCAAATTTGGGATGGGGTGAATAGTCAACATCAAGGAGGACTGCAACAAATTACAAGACGTTAATAAACTTGTAGAATGGGCAAATAATTGACAAATGAATTTCAATATAGATAAGTGTCAGGCAGTACATTTTGATAAGAAAAATAAGGTGGTCACATATTACTTGAAAAATAAGAATCTAAATGGGGTAGAGGACTAAAGGGATCTGGAAGTACAAATACACAAGTCACAAAGTTGTGATGCAGGTGAATAAGGCCACAACAAAAGCAAACCATGAGCTAGGGTTTATTTCTAGAGGGATAGAATTGAAAAGTAGAGAAGTTATGCCCATCTTTCCCAGAACTCCTTGTTTGAATCCCTTCAATCTGGTTTCAGCCCCCTGCCACAGTACCGAAACGGCTCTCATCAAAGTCATTTTACATTAACGATTTAGATGAAGGAATTGAGTATAATATCTCCAAGTTTGCAGAGGACACTAAACTGGGTGGCGGTGTGAGCTGTGAGGAAGACGCTAAGAGGCTGCAGGGTACCTTGGACAGGTTAGGTGAGTGGGTAAATGCATGGCAGATGTAGTATAACGTGGATAAATGTGAGGTTATCCATTTTGGGGGCAAAAACACGAAGGCAGAATATTATCTGAATGGCATCAGATTAGGAAAAGGGGAGGTGCAACGAGACCTGGGCGTCATGGTTCATCAGTCATTGAAAGTTGGCATGCAGGTACAGCAGGTGGTGAAGGCGGCAAATGGTATGTTGGCCTTCATAGCTAGGGGATTTGAGTATAGGAGCAGGGGGGTCTTACTGCAGTTGTACAGGGCCTTGGTGAGGCCTCACCTGGAATATTGTGTTCAGTTTTGGTCTCCTAATCTGAGGAAGGACGTTCTTGCTATTGAAGGGGTGCAGCGAAGGTTCACCAGACTGATTCCAAGGATGGCTGGACTGTCATACGAGGAGAGACTGGATCAACTGGGCCTTTATTCACTGGAGTTTAGAAGGATGAGAGGGGATCTCAGAAACTTATAAGATTCTGACGGGACTGGACAGGTTAGATGCGGAAAGAATGTTCCCAATGTTGGGGAAGTCCAGAACCAGGGGACATAGTCTTAGGATAAGGGGTAGGCCATTTAGGACTGAGTTGAGGAGAAACTTCTTCACTCAGAGAGTTGTTAACCTATGGAATTCCCTGCCGCAGAGAGTTGTTGATGCCAGTTCATTGGATATATTCAAGAGGGAGTTAGATATGGCCCTTACGGCTAAGGGGATCAAGGGGTATGGAAAGAAAGCAGGAAAGGGATACTGAGGGAGTGATCAACCATGATCTTATTGAATGGCAGTGCAGGCTCGAAGGGCCAAATGGCCTACTCCTGCACCTATTTTCTATGTTTCTATGTCACAAATGACATCCTTTGTGACTGTGACAAAGATAAACTATCCCTCCTCGTCCTTCTCGACCTGTCTGCAGCATTTGACATGGTTGACCACTCCATTCTCCTTCAACACCTCTTCACCATCGTCCAGCCGTGCGAGACTGCACTTGCCTGGTTGCATTTTTATCTATCTAATCGTAGGCGGAAAATCACCTGTAATGGCTTCTCTTCCCACTCCCACATCGGTACCACTGGTGTGCCCCAAGGATTGATCCTTAGCCCCCGTCCTATTTCTCATCTATATGCTACCCGTTGGAGACATCATCCGAAAACACTGCGTCAGTTTCCAAATGTCTGCTGACAACATCCAGCTCTCCCTCACTACCGCTTCTCTCGAGCCCTCCATGGTCTCTAAATTGTCAGACTGCTTGTCCGACATCCAGTACTGGATGAGCAGAAATTTTCTCCAATTAAATATTGAGAAGACCGAAGCCATTGTCTTTTGTCCCCACCACAAACTGCGTTCCCTAGCCACCGACTCCATCCCTCTCCCTAGCATTTGTCTGAGGCTGAACTTGACTGTTCGCAACCAAAGTGTCATATTTGACCCCAAAATTAGCTTCCCGTCACATATCCACGGCATAACTAAAACCGCCTATTTCCACCTCCATAACATTGCCCGTCTCCGCCCTGCCTCAGCTCATCTTCTGCTAAAACCCTCATCCATGCCTTTGTTACCTCTAGACTTGACTACTCCAATGCACTCCTGGCAGGCCTCCAACATTCTACCCGACATAAACTTAATATCACCCAAAACTCGTCAGTCCGTGTCCCCTAACTCGTGTCCTAAGTCCCGTTCACCTATCACCTCTGTGCTCACTGACCTACATTGGTTTCCGGTTAAGCAAGGCCTCGATTTCAAAATTCTCATCCTTGTTTACAAATCCCTCTATGGTCTCGCTCCTCCCTATCTCTGTAATCTCCTCCAGCCCCACAACCCTCCAGAGATGTCTGTGCTCCTCAAATTCTGCCCTCTTGAGCATCCCTGATTATAACTGCTCAACCATCGATGGCCGTGCCTTCAACTGCCTGGGCCCTAAGCTCTGGAACTCCCTCCCTAAACCTTTCCGCCTTTCTATCGTCCTTCAAGACACTCCTTAAAGTCTACCTATTTGACCAAGCTTTTGGACATTTGCCGTAATTTCTTCTTATGTGACTCGGTATCAAATTTATTTTGTTTGACTTATAGCACTCCTGTGATGCACTTTGGGACGTTTTACTGCGTTAAAGGCGCTATATAAAGGATGTGTTTATTTGTATTAACTGAATGACAGCCATTTCTCCGATTGGCTCTCCATTATCACATGACCTATCGCTGATTGGTCCCCTTGGAGGATAAGCCACACCCTGATGTTTCTCTGGAATGTGTAAATGGAACCGCCCAGCCTAACTTTGCACATTGTAACATGATCCATTTTGACTTCAGAAGTCAGAAAGGACACATCACGAACATAGAGGGCACATTCCTCCCCCAGCCAAAGTCCCTTACCCCAGCGCAAGTATATCCCTCCTCCAGTCGAAGTCCCTTACCCCAATGTAAGTGCTGCCTCCACCAGTCAAAGTCACTTACCCCACCCCACCCCACCCCCCCCCACCACAGATGGGGCATTGTGTGCAGATTGTTAACAGGTTTAGTGGGTATGAAGTGAATAGTGATAGCGTCGTGACTTCTGAACGTGATCCATCTTCCCAGAGTTCCCTCTTTCCCCTCCAATCCTGCCGCCCCCTCCCCAAAGGCTCTTTCTCTCCTCGCCACTGCCACCGCTCCACCCCCGGGGCTCGGTCGGAGGCTCAGACCTCAAGTGACTTGTGGCTCAGTCGGACAAGGTGGTGTTCAGGGCCCCACTTCTGGTTCCAGGTGGAGGGGTGGTCGGAGGGAGGACGCATGCGTAGATAATAGTAAGCAGAAATTGCGCTGGGGGAGGGGGAAGAGTAGGGGAGGATGCATGCGCAGAAGCGGTTAGTATAAATCGTCATTCCCCTATATAAATAAAAGTTGTAAACTTGTATCGAACCTTGGTTAGACCATATTTGGAATACTGTGTACATCTCTGGTGCACCTTCCATACCAGAGCTTCCAAAATATCCTCCTTTTTCCTCACCCGCAGTAGACAGGATCCATGATCATTTCTCATGCTTCTGCCCCGACCCCTTCTCTTCTCCCCTCTTTTTCTGCCCCCCCTTCCAACCTACAAGTCCCCGCATTCAACAAATCTTCCACCATGTCGTCCAACATATCTCCTCTTTCCGCCAGCTTTCTGAAGGGGCATTCGCTCTGACACCCAAATTCATTCTTTCATCACTCCCCGTTACGTTCCCATGTAAGCACAGGAGATGCAAAACCCTTTCCATTCACCTCCTTCCATACCGGTGTTCAGGGCCCCAAACAATCCTTCCAGGAGAGACAATTTAATGAGTATTTTTGAAACTCCGTATACTATTCGCTCCTCATGGTGTGGTCTCCTGGATAATGAGACCACTAAAAGCAGATTAAGTGATCACTTTGCCAAACACCTCCATTCTGTCCACAAGTGCAAGACAATAGCTGCAGACAGACAGGATTGGCAGTTAAATATTGCAGGCTATAATGTACTTGGGGAATAGAGGGAAGGGGTGGTGGGGTAGCTACATAAATCAGAAATAGCAATAGCAGTAGCAAGAAAGGGCATAACTAATAAAGAGTCAGAATGCATATTGATTACGATAAAGGATACTATTGGATTTGGTTACATTCAGGGATATACAGGTATTGCAGAAAACCGAATAGTGAAAAGGAAACATAGAAAATAGGTGCAGGAGTAGGCCATTCGGCCCTTCGAGCATGCACCACCATTCAATAAGGTCATAGCTGATCATTCACCTCAGTACCCCGTTCCTGCTTTCTCGTCATACCCCTTGATCTCTTTAGCCATAAGGGCCATATCTAACTCCCTCTTGAATACATCCAACGAACTGACATCAACAACTCTCTGCGGTAGAGAATTCCACAGGTTAACAACTCTGAGTAAAGAAGTTTCTTCTCATCTCGGTCCTAAATGGCCTACCCCTTATCCTTAGACTGTGTCCCCTGGTTCTGGACTTCCCCAACATCGGGAACATTCTTCCTGCATCTAACCTGTCCAGTCCCGTCAGTATTTTATATGTTTCTATGAGATCCCCTCTCATTCTTCTAAACTCCAGTGAATACAGGCCCAGTCTATCCAGTCTCTCCTCATATATCAGTCCTGCCATCCCAGGAATCAGTCTGGTGAACCTTCGCTGCACTCCCTCAATAGCAAGAACGTCCTTCCTCAGATTAGGAGACCAAAACTGAACACAATATTCCAGGTGAGGTCTCACCAAGGCCCTGTACAACTGGGAGAGAAAAATATGTAAGCAAATAGGTGAATAAAAAACAATATTAATAATGGGGGATTTCAACTGCCCTCAAATAAACTGGCAAGGAGAGGGAGTGAAGGGGGCGGGGGCGGGGAAGGAATGTCCAAGATTTGTTTCTGACCTAACATGCAGAAAGTCCAACAAGGAATCACTGCTAGGTCTAGTAATGGGAAATTAACTGCAGTAGATAAGAGAAGTAAGCATGGGAGAACAGCTAGGGAGTGGTGATCACAATATAATAGGAAATAATATAACAAATGTAATTTTCATCTTTAGAAGGAGAGACCTGGATTAATCCAGTTAGGTTGTCAGCGGTAGGAAAAATACTAGAACATTTGCTAAAAGATGAAACAAAACATCTAGAGATGGTGAGTATAATTAAAAAATCAGCATGGATTTCAAAAAGGTCAGGGGGGGGGGGGGGGGGGGAGGAAATTGCGGTTGGAGGCTTCCTTCGGCAAACGGCTCTGAACGGAAATTTTTTTAATGAAAATACCTGGTGTTTCCTGAGGAACGTAGGATTGCAGCGGACACCTAGTTTCGCAGCCAGCACATGGGAACATGTATTTCAGGTACATAGTCGTATCCTGGGATCACGTGGGCCTGGACCACCAATGAACATGGAGTATTCTCATTGATAATAACAGAAACTGTTTGTACGAGCTCCCATTACTACAAATGAGAATACCTCCAAAAACAACACAACACAATAAAAAAAACACCTCACATATTTAAAATTAATTGAAATTGAATGTAATTAAATGTTTTAGAAAAATATATTTTTTTTTGAAATTTGTTTTAATAGGGTTAAAAATAAACTTACCGTAACAGGGTTTTTATATAAAAATTGGTGATTAAATTTAATTTTTCTATGTTTTAAAACTCTTACGCATAAGAGTTTGATGGACATTCGTTGGGCAGCAGTTAGGCAAATAGCCCACATCTCTGCACCGCGGATGACCTTCTCCCCGGGATGCATGCGATCTGTCAAAAGACATTTTGACAGATTACAAAAAACGATTCTCGCGCATGCGCATTGTGCGCCGAGGACCGGCATTTGCAAGACCTCTTTGGGTGCATGCGCACATCGTACGCATCCAGGGAGGCCGTAATTTTCAGCCCCATGTTTTGCCAACCTTATTGAATTCCTTGAAAAAAATAACAGAAAGAGTAGACACGGGCAATGCAGTGGGTGTGGCATGCACATACTTTCAGATGGTCACATCAGGTGTCACAAGAGACTCATGACAAAGGTCAAAAGGGTGTGGAGTCCAAGTAGCAGAAAGGTTGGAATGATGCTACAAAACAGAAAACAGAGGGCAGGAGTTAAGGGAAGTTACTGGCAGAAAGTGGGAAGTGGTGTCCTGCAGGGATCCGTGCTGGGACCACTGTTGTTCACCATATACATAAATGATCTGGATATAAATTGGAGGTAGGATCTTGAATTTTGCAGATGATACCAAATTTTAGGTACAGCTAATAATTGCACCAAAATACAGGAAGGCAAACAGGCTTGCAGAGTGGGCAGATAAATGGCAAATTAAATTCAATATAGCAACTGTTTATTTTGGTAGAATGAATAAGGCCACTTATTCCTTGGTAGATGAGAAATGAAATGGGGTGGAAGAGCAAAGGGACCTGGGACTATAGATATATAAATCATTAAAAATTGTAACAGAAGTTGAAAAGGCCATAAAGAGTGAAAACAAAATACTGGGGTTCATTTCCAGAGGAATAGAATACAAAAGCAGAGAGGCGACGTTCAATTTATATAGAACCTTGTTTAAACTACATGGATTATTGTGTGCAGATCTGGACTCCACACTGCACACTGGAGAAGATACAGAAAAGATTTACAAGGATGTTATCAGAATTGAGAGGGTGTAACTATCAGGAAAGATTGAGTAGGCCGGTGCTCTGTTCTCTGGAAAAGAGAAGACTAAGAGGAGTCCAGATAGAGGTTTTGAAAATCAAAGGGGTTCGATAGGGTGGATGTGGAGAAAATGTTTCCACGTGGGCGAGTCCAGAACAAGGGGGTATAAAAATAAGATAGCCACTAACAGATCAAATAAAGAATTCAGAAGGATTTTTTTTAAACACAGAAAATGGTGACAATGTGGAATTCCCTGCCACATGACTGGTTGAAGCAAATAGCATTGAAACATTTAAGGGGAGGCTTGATGCATACATGAGGGAGAAGGGAATAGAAGGATGAGGGAGAAGGGAATAGAGGGATACGGGGATAGGATGAGGTAAGATACTTAAGGTGGGAGTAGGATCCTGTGGAGTATAAACACTGGCACAGAACAGTTGGGCTAAATGGCCTGGTTCAATGCTGTAGATTCTATGTAATTCTATAATATTCTTAACATGCCACCTCAAATTACTGCCACTATCACAATTGATTAGCAAAAATTTCACCCTAGCTGTAGTAAACATAACCTCCATTGGGCTATTTCTACCACCCCTAGAGTAAACAATTCTAATTTCACCAGTACCTATTGCAATTAGTTGCTATCCTATCATATAACCCATTAAATTATGAAGTATTCAACATAAGCTTCACATTAAAGTTTTCATTACCCCTCCTGTACCTGCTTAGACCTCAAAATCATAGAATCATCACAGCATAGTAGGCCCTTCAACCCATCGGGCCCATGCTGGTTCTCTGCAAGAGCACTTCAGCTAGTCCCACTCCCCTGCTCTTTCCCGGTAGCCCTGCAAATTATTTTCCGTCAGGTATGTATCCAATTCCCTTTTGAAAGCCATGATTGAATCTGCCTCCACCACCCTTTCAGGCAGTGCATTCCAGAACATAACCACTCGCTGCGTAAAAAAGTTTTTCCTCATGTCGTCTTTGGATCTTGTGCCAATCACCTTAAGCATGACCTCTGGTTCTCGCCCCTCCGCCAATGGGAACAGTTTCTCTCTATGTACTCTGTCTAGAGCCCTCATGATTTTGAACACCTCTATCAAATCTTCTCTCAATCTTTTCTGCTCTAAGTAGAACAACCCCAGCTTCTCCAGTCTATCAACATAACTGAAGTCCCTCATCCCCGGAACTTAATCGATTGCATGCAGTAAATACCACCAGCTTGTTTTACAGCTGTTTATAAAATACTTCACTGCGATTCAAGCCAATCGTTAACTATTACGTTATTTTATATCCAATGACGTTGTACAACAGCAATTGTCCCACATGCAATTCTTGCATTATTCATTATTTTGATTTGACTTTACTGGCATGCACTTCTTTCGAGTATTACACAATAAGGTGGACTTGCAAAGAATCTTTACAGGGACAAAAAAAAATTGCAACGAAAGAAAAACACCCCACGCTCTAAAAAAGTGTGCAAGGAGACCAGTCGGACAATTAATAACTGAGTCGGAACTCATTCTGAGATGCTGAGAGATTACACAAGAACATAAGAAATAGGAGCAGGAGTAGGCCATTCGAGCCTGCTCTGCCATTCAGTAAGATCATGGCTGATCTGACCTTGGCTTCAACTCCACTATCCTGCCCATTTCCCATAACCCTCGACTCCCCTGTAGTTCAAAAATCTGTCTATCCACGCCTTGAATATATTGAATGACTCAGCCTGCACAGCTCTCTGGGGTAGAGAATTCCAAAGATTCACAACCCTCTGAGAAAATAAATTCCTCCTCATCTCCATCTTAAATGGGCGAACCCTTATTCTGAAACTATGCCCCCTAGTCCTAGATTCCCTCATGAGGGAAGACATCCACTCAGCATCTACCCTGTCAAGCAACCTCAGAATCTTCTATGTTTCAATGAGTATAGGCCCAACCTTTCCTCATAATAAAAACCTTTCATCTCAGGAATCAACCGAGTAAACTTTCTCTGAACTGCCTTTAATGCAAGTATATCCCTCCTTAAAGAAGGAGACCAAAACTGTATGCAGTGCTCTCGGTGTGGTCTCACCAATGCCCTGTACAGTTGTAGCAGGACTTCGCTGCTTTTATACTCCATCCCTCTTGCAATAAAGGCCAACATTCCATTTGCCTTCCTAATTACAAGCTGTACTTGCATACTAACTTTTGTGTTTCATGTACGAGGACACCCAGATCCTTCTGTACTACAGCATTCTGTAGTCTCGCTCCGTGTAAATAATATTCTGCTATTCTATTCTTCCTACGAAGGTGGATAACCTCACGTTTTGCCCACTCGCTTAACCTATCTATATCTCTTTGCTTCCTCCTCACAACTTGCTTTCCCACCTATCTTTGTATTGTCAGCAATTTTGGCTACAATACCTTCATCCAAGTCATTAATATAGATTGAAAATAGTTGAAGCCCTTGCACTGATCCCTGTGACACCCCACTAGTTAGTTTGCCAACCTGAAAATGACCCATTTATCCAGACTCTGTTTTCTGTTAGTTAGCCAATCCTCTATCCATGCTAACGTATTAGAAAATAGGTGCAGGAGTAGGCCATTCGGCCCTTAGAGCCTGCACCGCCATTCAATGAGTTCATGGTTGAACATGCAACTTCAGTATCCCATTCCTGCTTTCTCGCCATACCCCTTGATCCCCCTAGTAGTAAGGACTACATCTAACTCCTTTTTGAATATATTTAGTGAATTGGCCTCAACAACTTTCTGTGGTAGAGAATTCCACAGGTTCACCACTCTCTGGGTGAAGAAGTTTCTCCTCATCTCGGTCCTAAATGGCTTACCCTTTATCCTTAGACTGTGACCCCTGGTTCTGGACTTCCCCAACATTGGGAACATTCTTCCTGCATCTAACCTGTCTAAACCCGTCAGAATTTTAAACGTTTCTATGAGATCCCCTCTCATTCTTCTGAACTCCAGTGAATACAAGCTCAGTTGATCCAGTCTTTCTTGATAAGTCAGTCCCGCCATCCCAGGAATCAGTCTGGTGAACCTTTGCTGCACTCCCTCAATAGCAAGAATGTCCTTCCTCAAGTTAGGAGACCAAAACTGTACACAATACTCCGGGTGTGGCCTCACCAAGGCCCTGTACAACTGTAGTAACACCTCCCTGCCCCTGTACTCAAATCCCCTCGCTATGAAGGCCAACATGCCATTTGCTTTCTTAACCGCCTGCTGTACCTGCATGCCAACCTTCAACCCCCAACACCGTGAGCTCTTATCTTCTGCAGTACCCTTTTATGTGGCACCTTATCAAATGCTCTTTGGAAATCCAAATACACTACATCTACTGGTTCCCCTTAATCCATCTTGCTCATTACATCCTCAAAGAACTCCAATAAATTTGTCAGACACAATTTCCCTTTCATAAAACCATGCTGACTGCTTGATTGCATTATGATTTTCTAAATGTCCTGCTACTACTCCCTTAATAATGGATTCCAGCATTTTTCCAATGACAGATGTTAGGCTAACTGGCGTGGAGTTTCCTGCTTTCTGTCTGCCTCCCTTCTTGAATACGGGTGTTACATTTGTGGTTTTCCAATCTGCTGGGAGGGCCCCAGAATTCAGGGAATTTTGGTAGATTACAACCAATGCATCCAGTATCTCTGCAGCCACTTCTTTTAAGACCATAGGATGCAGGCCATCAGGTCCAGGGGACTTGTCAGCCTTTAGTCCCATTAGTTTGCCTAGTTGTTGCCCCTGGCTGGAGTGTCGAGAACTAGGGGGTAAGGGCTGTGGATGCTCAGTCGTTGAGTATACTCAAGGCTGAGATAGTTGTTTGGAGTCTAGGAGAATCAAGGGATATGGGGATCGGGCGGGAAAGTGGAGTTGAGGTCGATGATCAGCCATAATCTTGCTGAATGGCAGATCGGGCCTGTTCCTGCTCTTATGTTCTTATAGAAACATAGAAAATAGGTGCAGGAGTAGGCCATTCGGCCCTTCGAGCCTACACCACCATTCAATAAGATCATGGCTGATCATTCACCTCAGTACCCCTTTCCTGCTTTCTCTCCATACTCCCTCTTGAATATAATCTATGCGGCCAGAGCGCAGAAAACACCGCTCCTCGGGGGAACATTCAGATCAAACTGAGCCCGAGACACTTTAGTATCGATTAATATACATAACAACCACACAAACCTGCAACCGTCACCCCGATAACCGACGACTCGCGTAATGTTAGAGAGATTAAAGGCCAGTGTCTCCGAGCGAGCGGGACCCCAGCGGGTAAAACAGAGACAGCGGCTGCGCCGGATCTAACGCGAGACGGATGGATGGGGAGCATCTGAACCGCTGACAAACGTTTTATTTCCTTTGCTTTTTAAAAACAAATATGGATCCCGTTGCCATTCCTTCTTAGCGTTAGCTGTCCGATATATTGACGGCCGACTGGAATAACACTAACCTCAAAAGCGTGAGGGGACACACATTTAAAACCTCCTCGGCGTTCAGCGCCAAATTTTTGGATCCCGAGAGTGAGCAACGCGCGTTCCGGTTGGCCAGCCCCCAAAACCCAATCAGAGAGCGCTTTGCTTTTGAGGTGGGCGGGTCCTCCCGCCGCGCTACCTGGCTCCGCCCCTCCTCTCCCCTCGCCGAGGGTTTTCCCGGCAAGCGTCGCGCGCCCGTGCTGTGACGGCGGATTCTGGAAGGGTCCTCCCAGCGACGTCTCGGGAGCCAGAGTGGCCGTCATTGAGTCAGCTAGGCGGTCGAGCCGAACCGAAGCGAAGCGAAGCGAAGCTCAGCTCAGCCCAGCCAACGGCGCAAGCTCGCGCGGGCTCTCGAGTCCAGGGGCCCCGGGCGACACACTCCGCGGCAGCCGAGCCGGCGCCATGAGCTCGCACGGCAGCGGCCCGCCGCGCCAGCATTTCGCCCCCAACAACGGCGACTTCACTTTCGTCTCCTCGGCGGGCGGGGAAGGTAGGCCCAAAGTTTGTGTTTGTTGTGGATATGATGTCGGCACCGGGGTGGGCAGTTGGCAATCTGGGCGGGGTAGACCGAGCCCGACGCTGCACTCCGGGCGGGGTAAAGAAAATGGTGCCTTAAAACCATTTGGGAAAGTTGCCCTTTTTTTCTGTTCTAGTGTTTGGATTCTGTGCGCTCTCAATTGGAACTAAATTAGGCACGGTTTTGTGCTGCAGGCCCATGACCACTCAATCGAGATGGTCCAAACCCATTTCCCACAGGACTGTGATGCCACTAGACAGACAAGACTTTCATCCTATTAGCCTATGCAGGATTTGAGCCGGGTCACCAAATCTCTGACTCACTACTTCACTCAGATTCCACCACTTTTCTGATGTTCTGCTTTAATGTTACTCAATGCATTTTATGTTGGGTGGTAACATCACGAATTGCTCCCTCCAATGCTACAGCATTCACTGACAATTCAACAACAATTTTCATTTATATATCTCCTTTTAACGTAGGAAAAGGTCCTAAGGTACTTCACAAAAGTGTAATCAGACAAAAATGGATGCCGAGCCAAAGAAGACTATATATTGGGACAAGTGATTAACAGTTTGGTGAAAGAGGTGTGTTTTAAGGAGGGTCTTAAAGGAGGAGAAAGAAGTGGAGAGGCTGAAAGCATACCTGCCAATGTAGGGGCAAAGGGAGTAATGTGTCTGAGGCCAGAGTTGGAGAAGGATTGTAGGGCTGGAGAAGATTGTAAAGATGGGGAGGGATGACACCATGAAGGAATGTTAACACAAGGATGAGAATTTTAAATTTTGGACGTTTAGGTACCGGTAGCCAATGTGAGTCACCAAGCACAGTATTATGGGCAGTGGAGTTTTGGATGAGCTGAAGTTCATGGTGAATGGGAGACCGGTCAGGAGAGCATTAGAATAGTGGAGTCTGAAAAAGACATGAGTGAGGATTTTAGCAGCAGATGGGTTGAAGGGCACAATGTTATGGATGTGGAAGTAGGCGATCTTTGTGATAGAGAAGATGTAGGGTCAGACGCTTAGCTCAGGTTCAAATAGGACATCAACAACTTGTATTGATATAGCACCTTTAGTGTAGTGAAATGTCCCAAAGGGCTTCACAGGAGTATTGAGATTTTAAAAATTGACTGAGTCACATAAGTAGAAATTAGCGCAGGTGACCAAAAGCTTGGTCAAAGAGGTATGTTTTAAGGGGCATCTTGAAGGAGGAAAGAGAGGCTGAGGGGTTTAGGCAGGGCGTTCCAGAGCATGGGGCCTAGGCAACAGAAGGCACGGCCACCAATGGTTGAGCGATTATAATCAGGGATGCTCAAGAGGGCAGAATTAGAGGAGCACAGACATCTCGGTGGGGGTGGGAAGAGATTAGAGATAGGGAGGGGTGAGGCCATGGAGGGATTTGAAAGTAAGGATGAGAATTATGAAATCGGCATTGCTTAACCAGAAGCCAATGTAGGTCAGCAAGCAGAGCGGGACTTGGTGCGAGTTAGGACACGGGCAGCCGAGTTTTGGATCATCTCTAGTTTACATAGGGTAGAATGTGGGAGGCCAACCAGGTGTGCATTGGAATAATCAAGTCAGGAGGTAACAAAGGCATGGATGAGGGCTTCAGCAGCGGATGAGCTGAGGCAAGGGTGGAGACGGGTGATTTTACGGAGGTGGAAATAGATGGTCATAGTTATGCTGTGGATGTGTGGTCGAAAGCTCATTTTGGGGTCATATATGACACCAAGGTTGCGAACAGTCTGGTTCAGCCTCACAGAAGTTGGGGAGAGGGATGGAATCAGTGGCATGGGAACGGAGTTTGTGTCGGGGACCGAAAACAATGGCTTTGGATTTCCCAATATTCAGTTAGAGAACATTTCTGTTCATTCAGAACTAGACGTCAGACAAGCAGTCTGACAATTTAGAGACTGAGGAGGGATTGATAGAAATGGTATTGAGGGAGAGCTGGATGTCATCAGCGTACATGTGGAAACTGACGCTGTGTTTTCAGATGATGTCGCCAAGGAGCAACATGCAGATGAGAAATAGGAGGTGGCCAAGGATACAGAGGTAACAATGCTGGGGCAGGAATAGAAGCTGTTGTATCAAGGTTACAAACAGTTTCACTTGACCTAAGACAATGGCCAGGGAGGAGAATGGTATCAGTGACACGGGTGCAGGGTTTGTGGTGGGGGCCTAAGCTTTGGTCTTTATATTTTGACTGGAGGAAATTGTGACTCATTCAGGACTTGATGTCATGTAAGCAGGCTGACAACAGAGACTTTGGAGTGGTGGGAGATTTGGTGGAGGTACAGCTGGGTGTCATCTGTGTACATGTGGAACCTGATCCTGTGTCTGTGGATGATATCACCATGGGGTTGCATGTAGATGTAGATGAGGAAGATGAAGGGGTCATGGATAGTTCTTTGGACGTCTCCTGAAGTGACGGTGTGAAGATAGGAAGCCATTGCTGGAGATGTCCTGGTTACAATTGGATAAATAAGAGTGGAACTAGGTGAGGGCAGTCCCACTCAGTTAGATAACAGATGAAAGGTGTTGGAAGAGGATGATGTGCTCAACGATGTCAAAGGCTGCGGAGAGATAGAAAAGAATGAGAAGAGAGAGTGCATCATTGTCACATTCACAGATAATGTCATTTATGTCTCCAGTTAGAATCATCTTGAGTGTTGTAGCTCAAAATGCTCTACAGACACATTTTGAAGGACACAATCTAAAATTGTACTGATGAGCATTTTTCACAGTTTGAGTGGGATCGTAGAAACATTTTACACATCTACTGATATAAACTTTACTGACATCCTGTTTTTTTTTGGGGGGGGGTGGTGAGAATAGACCCTAGGGTGCTACTGTAAAAATTACCCATGCTTTCCATTATGCTTTACTGAATTTCTAAAATCGCTGAAGTGCTGAATTAATGTACTTGAGATAGCCATCTCAAATGTTCACTAAAGTGATGCAATGGCAGATTCATGCTGCATTATGCCTGCTGCAGTGCAAATTGTAATTGTTTCTTTTTTAAATCATTAAGGCTAAATTTCTCTTCATCTAGTTGTTTCAGGTTCTGCTGTGTATATATGCTGTGTGCCTGTAGAATATCTGGCAACGCTACTTTATGATGGAGTAATATTTACTGAATTTGTAATAAAGGAGGAAACGAATATAAATGCTTTGGAAGTAAAGGGGAAGCAAAATTAAGCAGCTTCCAAAGCGCATCTCTTCCTATCTTCACAACGTTAGTTCTGGAGACGTCCAAAGAACTATCTGTCGAGAATTATCCTTTGGAATCAAGGTTTAGAATGAAGCACACTTGCTAACATGAACAATTTGATATCCTTAATATAGAGCAGTGTTCATTACTTTCATATCGCATCATTTTGTGGAATTGTAGAATGCTCAATGTAGACTTCGTTAGATTCTGTGTACTGCTTGCTTGTTTAAAAGCTATAAATGATGGATTCTATCAAAAGAATTGCAGTGTCAGTTCTGTCCTTACAGCACAGAAACAGCCCTAATCAAAGTCACAAACAACCATGGTTCACTTTCCCTCCTCAGCATTCTTGATCTGTGTGCAACCTTTGACACGGTTAACCACACCATCCTCCTCCAACGCGCCTCCTCTGTTGCCCAGCTGAGTGGACAGTCCACACCTGTTTCCACTTTTGCCTATCCATTCGTAGCCAGAGAATCTTAACATAAGAACATAAGAAATAGGAGCAGGAGTAGGCCATACGGCCCCTCGAGCCTGCTCCGCCATTCAATAAGATCATGGCTGATCTGATCATTGACTCAGCTCCACTCCCCCCCCAATAACCCCTTATCGCTGAAGAAACTGTCTATTTCTGTCTTAAATTTATTCAATGTCCCAGCTTCCACAGCTCTCCGAGGCAGCAAATTCCACAGATTTACAACCCTCAGAGAGAAGAAATGCCTCCTTATCTCTGTTTTAAATGGGTGGCCCTTATTCTAAGATCATGCCCTCTAGTTCTAGTCTCCCCTATCAGTGGAAACATCCTCTCTGCATCCACCTTATCAAGCCCCCTCATAATCTTGTGTTTCGATAAGATCATTCTTCTGAACTCCAATGAGTAGAGGCCCAACCTACTCATCCTTTCCTCATAAGGCAACCCCCTCATCCCCGGAATCAACTTAGTGAACCTTCTCTGAACTGCCTCCAAAGCAAGTATATCCTTTCGTAAACATGGAAACCAAAACTGCACGCAGTATTCCAGGTGTGGTCTCACCAATACCTTGTATAGCTGTAGCAAGATTTCCCTGCTTTTATACTCCATCCCCTTTGCAATAAAGGCCAAGATACCATTGGCCTTCCTGATCACTTGCTGTATCTGCATACTATCCTTTTGTGTTTCATGCACAAGTACCCCCAGGTCCTGCTGTACTGCGGCACTTTGCAATCTTTCTCCATTTAAATAATAACTTGCTCTTTGATTTTTTCCTGCCAAAATGCATGACCTCACACTTTCCAACATTATACTCCATCTGCCAAATTTTTGCCCACTCACTTAGCCAGTCTATGTCCTTTTTCAGATTTTTTGTGTCCTCCTCACACATTGCTTTTCCTCCCATCTTTGTATCATCAGCAAACTTGGCTACGTTACACTCAGTCCCTTCTTCCAAGTCGTTAAAGATTGTAAATAGTTAGGGTCCCAGCACTGATCCCTGTGGCACCCCATCATGTTACTGGTTGCCAACCAGAGAATGAACCATTTATCCCAACTCTCTGTTTTCTGTTAGTTAGCCAATCCTCTATCCATGCTAATATATTACCCCCAATCCCGTGAACCCTTATCTTGAGCAGCAACCTTTTATGTGGCACCTTGTCAAATGCCTCCTGGAAGTCCAAATACACCACATCCACTGGTTCCCCTTTATCCACCCTGTTTGTTACATCCTCAAAGAACTCCAGCAAATTTGTCAAACATGACTTCCCCTTCATAAATCCATACTGACTCTGCCTGACCGAATTTTGCTGCTACTGCTTTTTTAATAATGGACTCCAACATTTTCCCAACCACAGATGTTAGGCTAACTGGTCTATAGTTTCCTGCTTTATGGCTGCCTCCTTTTTTAAATAGGGGCATTACATTTGCATTTTTCCAATCTGCTGGGACCTCCCCAGAATCCAGGGAATTTTAGTAAATTACAATCAATGCATCCACCATCCCTGCCACTACTTCTCTTAAGAACCTAGGATGCAAGCCATCAGGTCCAGGGGATTTATCCGCCTTTAGTCCCATTATCTTACTGAGTACCACCTCCTTAGTGATTGTGATTGTTTCCCCCCCTGCCCCCCCCTTGACTATCCACTGTTGGAATATTGTTAGCGTCCTCTACCGTAAAGACTGATACAAAATATTTGTTCAGAGTTTCTGCCATCTCCATGTTCACCATTACTAGTTCCCTGGTCTCGTCCTCTAAGGGACCAACAATTACTTTAGCCATTCTTTTCCTTTTTATATACCTATAGAAACTTTTGCTTTCTGTTTATATATTTTGTGCTAGTTTACGAGGATATTTGTCCCGGCTCTGTTGAGGTGCAACCTGTCCAGCTTGTACAGGTCCCACCTCCCCCAGAAGTGGTCCCAATGCCTCAGGAAATTAAAGCCCTCCCACCTGCACCATCTCTCCAGCCGTGTATTCATCTGCTCTATTCTCCTATTTCTGTGCTCACTAGCTCGTGGCACTGGGAGTAATCCGGAGATTACTACCTTTTTGAGGTTCTGCTTTTTAACCTCTCTCCTAGCTCCCTAAACTCTGCCTACAGGACCTCATCCCTCTTCCGTCCTATGTCATTGGTACCGATGTGGACCACGATCTCTGGCTGTTCACCCTCTTTCTCTCTCTCTCTCTTCCCCCCCTCCCCTTAGAATGCCCTGCAGCTGCTCGGTGACATCCTTGACCTTGGCACCAGGGAGGTAACATATCATCCTGGAGTCACGTCTGCGGCCGTAGAAACGCCTGTCTGCTCCCCTGACTATTGAATCTCCTACCACTATAGCTCTTGCATTCTTCTTCCTCCCCCTCCGTGCAGCTGAGCCACCCGTGGTACCGTGGACTTGGCTCTGGCTGCACTCCCCTGAGTCACCATCGCCCCCAACGGTACTCAGAACTGGAGTAGCTTCTCTTCCTGTCCCCACACCATTATCTCTAGAATATTCTAAGGATCTATCCTCTGCCCCCTCCTGTTTCTCATCTACATGCTGTCCTTTAGCAACATCATCCGAAAACATGATGTCATGTTCCACATGTACGTTGGCGACAACTCTGGCCTGTTGTACATCCCCCACTTCCTTTGCCGCATGTTTGGTCGCCATGCCTTCAGTCGTCTAGCCCTAAGCTCTGGAATTTCCTTCTTACATCTCTCAGCCTCCACAACAGTCTCTCCTTTAAGATGCTGGTTAAAATCTACCTCTTTTACCAAGCTTTTAGTCACCTGTTCCAATATCTCCTTTGTCAAATTTTGTCTGATTACGCTCCTGTGAAGCGCTTTGTAATGTTCTACTACATTAAGGACGCCATTTACATATGATTGCATGGGATATACAGCATAGAAACAGGCCATTCAGCCCAACCATGCCGCCGTTTATGCTCTACTCGAGTCTCCTCCCATCTTTCCTCATCTAAATCTATCACCATAACCCTCTGTTCCCTTCGCCCTCATCTGCTTATCTAGCCTCCCTTTAGTATTCGCTTCAAACACGTCCTGTGGTAGCGAGTTCCACATTCTCACCATTCTTTGGGTAAAGAAGTTTCTTAATGTTGCCCCATGGCGACATCATCCGAAAACACAGCGTCAGTTTCCACATGTACGCTGATGACACGAGCTCTACCTCAATACCACTTCTCTCGACCTCCTCGGTCTCTAAATTGTCAGACTGCTTGTCCGACATCCAGTTCTGGATGAGCAAAAATTTTCTCCTATTGAATATTGGGAAGACCGAAGCCATTGTTTTTGGTTCCCGTCACTGATTCCACCCCTCTCCCCAACTTCTGTCTGAGGCTGAACCAGACTGTTCACAACCTTGGTGTCATTTTTGACCCTGAACTAAGACCGCCTATTTCCACCTCCGTAACATTGTCCGTCCCCACCCTTGCATCACCTCATTCACTGCTGAAACCCTCATCCATGCCTTTGTTACCTCTAGACCTGACTATTCCAACACACTCCTGCCTGGCCTCCCACATTCTACCCTACGTAAACTAGAGGTGATCCAAAACTCGGCTGCCCGTGTCCTGACTGTCACCAAGTCCCACTCACCCATCACCCCTGTGCTCTCCCGGTTAAGCAAGGCCTCGATTTCAAAATTCTCATCCTTGTTTTCAAATCCCTCCATGGTATCGTCCCTGTAATCTCCTCCACCCCCCGAGATGTCTGCGCTCCTCTAATTCTGCCCTCTTGAGCATCCCTGATTATAATCGCTCAACCATTGGTGACTGTGCCTTCTGTTGCCTAGGCCCCAAGTGCTGGAATTCCCTCCCTAAACCTCTCCACCTCTTTATCTCTGTTTCCTTCTTCACGACGCTCCTTAAAACCTACCTCTTTAACCAAGCTTTTGATCACCTGTCCTAATTTCTCATTATGTGGCTCGGTGTCAAAAGATTTTTATCTTCTAATACTCCTCTTGGGGTGTTTCACTATGTTAAAGGCACTATATAAATACAAGTTGTTGTTGAATTTCTTCTTGGATTTCTTGGTGACTACCTTATATTGATGGCCTCTAGTTATGTTCTTCCCCACAAGTGGAAACTCTCTCTCTCTCTCTCTCTCTCCTCTCTCTCTCTCTCTCTCTCTCTCTCCACTCTATCAAAACCTTTCATCATTTTAAAGATCTCTATTAGGTCACCTCTCAGCTGCCTTTTTTCAAGAGAAAAGAGACCCAGCCTGTTCATCCTTTCCTGATATTTATACCCTTATTTCTTGTATCATCCTTGTAAATCTTCTCTGCACCCTTTCTAGTGCCTCTATATCCTTTTTATAATAGAGACCAGAACTGCATGCAGTGCTCTAAGTGTGGTCTAACCATGGTTTGATACAGGTTTAGCATAACTTCCCTACTTTTCAATTCTATCCCTCTAGAAATAAACCCTAGTGCTTAGTTTGCTTTTTTTATGGCCTTGCTAACCTGTGATGTAACATTTAGTGATTGGTGTATTTGTACTCTGAGGTCCCTTTGTTCCTCTACCCCACCTAGACCCTCATTCTCCAAGTAATAACCTCATTATTCTTCCTACCAAAATGTAATATCTCACATTTATCTGTGTTGAAATTTAAATGCAAGTAGTTATAATAATTATTGGTTAATCTGGTTTGTCTTGTCAGATATGCAGGCAAAGTCAAAATTTACATAAATAGGATAGGAAATGAGCAGATTTTCAATAATCTATCTAAAGTAACCTAGCAAGATTACATCTGCATCCTGACCAAGATCAATAAACAAATGAGCTTATTCTCTGTAATATTTTACGTTAAATATGGTCACATAGTTTATATAGAATTTAAATGCCATGGACTTCTTAATCAATTCTAGCTATTTTGACATTTTCTGTTTAATTTTTAATCTTTATGTAGAGCTCAGTGGTTCTATGGACTCCCCAGAGGTTAAACTGAATATGGATACTGATTCTACAAAAGATGCATCAGCAACTGCATTCCTCAGGAAAAGGGGATATGGATGGCTTCTGGAAGTGGAGGAAGAAGATCCCGAGGACACAAAACCACTCCTGTATGTCTGTTAATTAATTTCCTTTTTTGGAGGTGCATGTTTAACAAGTGTATTTGTGCAATAAATATTTCAATCTGGATATTAACAAAACCTTCATTTTGGGAGCACCATCACCACATAGATTGCAGCGGTTTGAGAAGACCACCCACCGCCACCTTCTCAAGGGCAACTAGCAATGGGTAATAAATGCTGGCCATGCCAGTGATTCTCACATTCTGAGAATTAATTTTTAAAAATTGCATCAATAAACCTGTTGTGATTGAGCACCCATTTGTGTTGAAACAGGAACTTGCTAACTTAGTGCAATATTAGGTTCAATCCAAATATTAGCATCACTTATTATCCGTGAGTGCCCTCCATTTGTGTGCTTATCTGGCTGAATGCCCACAATATTGAAATGGACTTCTGAAAATTCTACAGCAGGTCAAAATAGAAATTAGGCGCACAATGTAGACTTGTCACATGTCATACATGGGGGAGAAAATGGGACTGTATTTAATGCACTGAATTTTTTTTGACTTCCAAATATCTAACACTAGTTTAATAGTTTGGCGTGTGTGATTTAGATTGTAGTTCAGCACTTCATTGTGTATATCACACATGAGCCTGGCTTCAGGAAGCCACTCTATCTTTGTGTGTAAGAGGCTGTAGTGAGGTGGTGACCTCTTCAGCTTTTGCACTCTCCCTTACACCTGTCCCATGTGTAACCATTCAGTTACAGTTCTTGGTTTTGTTCAGAGGGGGTGGCTGGGAGGAGGAGCATTAGCAGGACCTCTGTCTAACCAGATCAGCTTTGCTTGGGCTTCCAGTGGAGATTCTCTGAAGTTCTGGCATGTATCAACAGAATAACTTTCATATTGCTTGACCTACGTCCTAGTCATGTGTATTGCAGTAGGCTGTCAAAGTCAATGCGTCATTGTTCCGGGTACTTGAGTATATGATCCTGCATTGAAAACCGCAATGCATTTAATGCAAGTTGGGGAATGTTTGGTAAGCCTGCTTTCTGTAAATCCATTAGTAACTAAAGCAGAATACAACTACAGTATCTCAAAGCTGGAGGCTGCTTGAGATCCAGATTTTAAATGCCGCCTCTTATATTCTGAAATTTCTTAACTCAGCTTGAATTTTTTAAAGCTCTAAAATAGTGTTAATAATGTCAACTGCGTAGATTATTTCCCCCTCAGTTCCCTGAGGATAGCAGCACAATTAAAAGAACGTGGCTAATAAACTGAACAAATGATTAAAGTAACAGCAACATTTAAAGCAATGTAAAAAAATTCTGCTTCGAATTTTACAACACTGATTATGCATGCCGTTTTATTTTTTTTAAGGGAATTGGTGGCTGATTGAAATCCAGTTTTAGTTGACAATTACAGATGTACTTGGTGTTAAACTGAATTTTCAGTGATAATCAGTGACCTTATCCATTTGGAGATAGAACTCTATATGTTCACTGCTACATTAGATGGTAGCCCTGTAAGTAAATACTTAATGACAAACCTCCCTAGCTTTGCTATTTTCCCAGTTTTCACCCTCTTCCTCTGCTGAAGGCCTTGACTCTGGAGTATGGCTTTATTTGCTGCCGTACTTTGATCTTTTGCCTACATTTGATGTTTACACATGCACCTTTGTTGTGATCTTGCTGTCGCCCTGGCTGAGAGCAACACAGGCTGGCAATTGAACCTGGGAACCTTCTGATGAGTAAGGCTCACTTGCGTGCTGCTGTAACCAACTGAAGCATTGGTTTCGGTGATAATTTGTTCTTCACTGCTCTTCTGTGGTTGCACCAGAGGGGTGTAATGCACCTTCTAGCCTGTTTCTTAGTGGCATTGGAATCGATGTTCACGGTCCCGTTACAGACTGATATGCGGCAGATATATTTAGCATAATGTTTCACACATGAACTGTCATTTCTATTATGAAATTTAAAATCTTTTCTCTCAATGCTGTAGGGAGGAGTTGGACATTGATCTAAAGGATATTTACTACAAAATCCGATGTGTCTTGATGCCAATGCCATCGCTGGGATTTAATAGACAGGTCGTGAGAGATAATCCTGACTTCTGGGGGCCACTGGCTGTGGTTCTATTCTTTTCAATGATCTCTCTATATGGACAATTCCGAGTAAGTGCATTGGCGATGGAGTAACAGATAAGAATCATGTTGACTATAAGTCTAAAAGTGCATTATCTAGTATTTTTCCTCCATTTGGTGGAAAGTAATGACCCTTGATTTTCAAGAATTGAGGATACACCAGCAAATTAGAAAAGGGGTTAGATAATGTAGATACAGATAAAGTTTTTCCTGTGGTGGGGAAATCCAAAACAAGGGGGCATTACCTTAAAATTGGAGCTAGGTCATTTAAAAGTGTAAGCACTTTTTCACAGCAAAAGAAGTGGAAATCTGGAACTCTTCCGCTCCCCACCCCCCCCCAAAAAAAAAGCTGTGGATGCTGGATGAATTGAAATTTAAGTAAAAGAAAGACTGACTTGCATTTTTATAGCGCCTTTCACGACCACCGGATGTCTCAAAATGCTTTACAGCCAATGAAATACTTTTTAAAGTTTAGTCACTGTTGTAATGTGGGAAACGTGGCAGCCAATTTTCACACAAGCAAGTTCCCATAAACAGCAATGTGATAATGACCAAATAATCTTTTTGTTATGTTGATTGAGGGATAAATATTCAGTGATTATTTGCACTAGTTTTTCGAGCGTTCTTCTGCGCCTGCACGCCCTGGACTTTGCCCCCGTCCTGCACATGCGCAGACTCCTCGAACCCGGCACCGGAAGTCGGGCATTTGGTGTGAGTTGTGCCGCACATTTGGCGTGAGTTGTGACGCGTGGAGCTATGTCATGTGTGTCTAGCTACGGATTATCTTCAGGGCTTTTGCCGAGAATATCGCTGTAATTATGTACACTAACATTTTCGCGGCCTTCTGTGGGAGAGAAAACATCGGAAGTTGGAGAGAGAGAGAGAGAGACTGGGAGTCGGGGGGGTGGAGGGACGGAGGTGAGAAGAGAGATTTGGGGGGGGGGTGGGGAAGAGAAATTGGGGGGGGGGGAAGAGAGGAGAGAGATTGGGGGGGGGGGGAAGAGAGAGGAGAGAGATTGGGGGGGGGGGAAGAGAGAGGAGAGAGATTGGGGGGGGGGGAAGAGAGAGGAGAGAGATTGGGGGGGGGGAAGAGAGAGGAGAGAGATTGGGGGGGGGGGGGGAAGAGAGAGGAGAGAGATTGGGGGGGGGGGGGAAGAGAGAGGAGAGAGATTGGGGGGGGGGGAAGAGAGAGGAGAGAGATTGGGGGGGGGGAAGAGAGAGGAGAGAGATTGGGGGGGGGAAGAGAGAGGAGAGAGATTGGGGGGGGGGAAGAGAGAGGAAAGAGATTGGGGGGGGGGGGGGGAAGAGAGAGGAAAGAGATTGGGGGGGGGGGGGGGAAGAGAGAGGAAAGAGATTGGGGGGGGGGGAAGAGAGGAAAGAGATTGGGGGGGGGGAAGAGAGGAGAGAGATTGGGGGGGGGGGGAAGAGAGGAGAGAGATTGGGGGGGGGGGAAGAGAGGAGAGAGATTGGGGGGGGGAAGAGAGGAGAGAGATTGGGGGGGGGGGGAAGAGAGGAGAGAGATTGGGGGGGGGGGGGGAAAGAGAGGAGAGAGATTGGGGGGAGGGGCGAGAGAGGAGAGAGATTGGGGGGGTGGGAGAGAGATTGGGGGGGAGAGAGAGAGGAGAGAGATTGGGGGGGTGGTGGGGGAGGAGAGAGGAGAGAGATTGGGGGGGTGGGTGGTGGAGAGAGAGATGGGGGGTGGTGGAGAGAGAGATGGGGGGGTGGTGGAGAGAGAGATGGGGGGGGTGGTGGAGAGAGAGATGGGGGGGTGGTGGAGAGAGAGATGGGGGGGTGGTGGAGAGAGAGATGGGGGGGGTGGAGGAGAGAGAGATGGGGGGGTGGAGGAGAGAGAGATGGGGGGGTGGAGGAGAGAGAGATGGGGGGGGTGGAGGAGAGAGAGATGGGGGGGGTGGAGGAGAGAGAGATGGGGGGGTGGTGGAGAGAGAGATGGGGGGGTGGAAGAGAGAGGAGAGAGATTGGGGGGGGGAAAGAGAGAGGAGAGAGATTGGGGGGGGGAAAGAGAGAGGAGAGAGATTGGGTGGGGGGGGGAAAGAGAGGAGAGAGATTGGGGGGGGGGGGAAAGAGAGGAGAGAGATTGGGGGGGGGAAAGAGAGGAGAGAGATTGGGGGGGGGGAAAAGAGAGGAGAGAGATTGGGGGGGGGGAAAAGAGAGGAGAGAGATTGGGGGGGGGGAAAAGAGAGGAGAGAGATTGGAGGGGGGGGAAGAGGAGAGAGATTGGAGGGGGGGGGAAGAGGAGGAGAGATTGGAGGGGGGGGAGAGGAGAGAGATACGCGGGGGGGGGAGGAGAGAGATACGGGGGGAGGAGGAGAGATACGCGGGGAGGGGGAGCGATACGCGCGGGGGTGTCGGAGAGGGAGAGGGACGGGGGGAGGGTGAGAGAGGGACGGGGGGCGGGTGAGAGAGAGACGGGGGAGGTTGAGAGAGAGGGACGGGGAGAGAGAGGGACGGGAGAGAGAGAGGGACGGGGGGAGAGAGAGAGAGAGAGAGAGGGACGGGGGAGGGGAAGAGGGAGCGAGAGAGACGGGGGTGGGGGAAAGAGAGAGAGAGACGGGGGTGGGGAAAGTGAGTGTGAGAGAGAGGGAGAGACAGACACGGGGTGGGGGAAGAGAGAGAGAGAGACACGGGGGTGGGGGAAAGAGAGAGAGACACGGGGGTGGGGAAAGAGAGAGAGACACGGGGGTGGGGAAAGAGGGAGAGACACGGGGGTGGGGGAAAGAGAGAGAGACACGGGGGTGGGGGAAAGAGAGAGAGACACGGGGGTGGGGGAAAGAGAGAGAGACACGGGGGTGGGGGAAAGAGAGAGAGACACGGGGGTGGGGGAAAGAGAGAGAGACACGGGGGTGGGGGGAAAGAGAGAGAGACACGGGGGTGGGGGGAAAGAGAGAGACACGGGGGTGGGGAAAGAGAGAGAGAGACACGTGGGTGGGGGAAAGAGAGAGAGAGAGACACGGGGGTGGGGGAAAGAGAGAGAGAGACACGGGGGTGGGGGAAGAGAGAGAGAGAGACACGGGGGTGGGGGAAAGAGAGAGAGAGACACGGGGGTGGGGGAAAGAGAGAGAGAGACCACGGGGGTGGGGAAAGAGAGAGAGAGACACGGGGGTGGGGAAAGAGAGAGAGGACACGGGGGTGGGGGAAAGAGAGAGAGAGACACGGGGGTGGGGGAAAGAGAGAGAGAGACACGGGGGTGGGGGAAAGAGAGAGAGAGACACGGGGGTGGGGGAAAGAGAGAGAGAGAGACACGGGGTGGGGGAAAGAGAGAGAGAGAGACACGGGGGTGGGGGAAATAGAGAGAGAGAGACACGGGGGTGGGGGAAAGAGAGAGAGAGACACGGGGGTGGGGGAAAGAGAGAGAGAGACACGGGGGTGGGGGAAAGAGAGAGAGAGACACGGGGGTGGGGGAAAGAGAGAGAGAGACACGGGGGTGGGGGAAAGAGAGAGAGAGACACGGGGGTGGGGGAAAGAGAGAGAGAGACACGGGGGTGGGGGAAAGAGAGAGAGACACGGGGGTGGGGGAAAGAGAGAGAGAGAGACACTGGGGTGGGGGAAAGAGAGACACACTGGGGTGGGGGAAAGAGAGAGAGACACACGGGGGTGGGGGAAAGAGAGAGAGACACACGGGGGTGGGGGAAAGAGAGAGAGACACACGGGGGTGGGGGAAAGAGAGAGACACGGGGGTGGGAGAAAGAGAGAGACACGGGGGTGGGAGAAAGAGAGAGACACGGGGGTGGGGGAAAGAGAGAGAGACACGGGGGTGGGGGAAAGAGAGAGAGACACGGGGGTGGGGGAGAGAGAGAGAGACACGGGGGTGGGGGAGAGAGAGAGACACGGGGGTGGGGGAGAGAGAGAGACACGGGGGTGGGGGAGAGAGAGAGACACGGGGGTGGGGGAGAGAGAGACACGGGGGTGGGGGAGAGAGAGACACGGGGGTGGGGGAGAGAGAGACACGGGGGTGGGGGAGAGAGAGACACGGGGGTGGGGGAGAGAGAGAGACACGGGGGTGGGGGAGAGAGAGACACGGGGGTGGGGGAGAGAGAGAGACACGGGGGTGGGGGAGAGAGAGAGACACGGGGGTGGGGGAGAGAGAGACACACGGGGGGAGGGGGAGAGAGAGAGGGACACGGGGGGAGGGGGAGAGAGAGAGGGACGGGGGGAGGGGAAAAGAGAGAGGGGGACGGGGGGGAGAGAGAGAGGGGAGGGGGGGAGAGAGAGAGGGGAGGGGGAGAGAGAGAGAGACGGGGGTGGGGAAGAGAGAGAGAGACGGGGGTGGGGAAGAGAGAGAGACACGGGGGTGGGGGAGAGAGAGGGACACGGGGGGAGGGGGAGAGAGAGAGGGACGGGGGGAGGGGAAGAGAGAGAGGGACGGAAGAGAAAGAGAGGGGAGGGGGGAGAGAGAGAGGGACGGGGGGGGAGGGGGAGAGAGAGACGGGGGTGGGGGAAAGAGAGAGAGACACGGGGGTGGGGGAAAGAGAGAGAGACACGGGGGTGGGGGAAAGAGAGAGAGACACGGGGGTGGGGGAAAGAGAGAGACACGGGGGTGGGGGAAAGAGAGAGAGACACGGGGGTGGGGGAAAGAGAGAGAGACACGGGGGTGGGGGAAAGAGAGAGAGACACTGGGGTGGGGGAAAGAGAGAGAGACACGGGGGTGGGGGAGGAGAGGGATACGGTGGGGGAGGAGAGGGATACGGTGGGGGAGGAGAGAGATACGGGGGGGGGAGGAGGAGAGAGATACGGGGGGGGAAGAGAGAGTGACACGGGGGTGGGGGAAAGAGAGAGTGACACGGGGGTAGGGGAAAGAGAGAGTGACACGGGGGTGGGGGAAGAGAGTGAGAGAGAGACGGGGTGGGGGAAGAGAGTGAGAGAGAGACGGGGTGGGGGAAGAGAGTGAGAGAGAGACGGGGGTGGGGGAAGAGAGTGAGAGAGAGACGGACACGGGGTGGGGGAAAGAGAGAGAGAGACACGGGGGTGGGGGAAAGAGAGAGAGAGACACGGGGGTGAGGGAAAGAGAGAGAGAGACACGGGGGTGGGGGAAGAGAGTGAGAGAGACACGGGGGTGGGGGAAAGAGAGAGAGAGACACGGGGGTGGGGGAAAGAGAGAGAGAGACACGGGGGTGGGGGAAAGAGAGAGAGAGACACGGGGGTGGGGGAAAGAGAGAGAGAGACACGGGGGTGGGGGAAAGAGAGAGAGAGACACGGGGGTGGGGGAAAGAGAGAGAGAGAGACACTGGGGTGGGGGAAAGAGAGAGACACACTGGGGTGGGGGAAAGAGAGAGAGAGACACACGGGGGTGGGGGAAAGAGAGAGAGACACACGGGGGTGGGGGAAAGAGAGAGAGACACACGGGGGTGGGGGAAAGAGAGAGAGACACACGGGGGTGGGGGAAAGAGAGAGACACACACGGGGGTGGGGGAAAGAGAGAGAGACACGGGGGTGGGGGAAAGAGAGAGAGACACGGGGGTGGGGGAAAGAGAGAGAGACACGGGGTGGGGGAAAGAGAGAGAGACACGGGGGTGGGGGAAAGAGAGAGAGACACGGGGGTGGGGGAAAGAGAGAGGGACACGGGGGGAGGGGGAGAGAGAGAGGGACGGGGGGGGAGGGGGAGAGAGGGGGGTGGGGGAGAGAGAGGGACACGGGGGAAGGGGGAGAGAGAGAGGGACGGGGGGAGGGGAAGAGAGAGAGGGACGGGGGAGAAAGAGAAAGAGAGAGAGGGGAGGGGGGAGAGAGAGAGGGACGGGGGGGGAGGGGGGAGAGAGCGAGGGACGGGGGGGGAGGGGGGAGAGAGCGAGGGACGGGGGGGAGGGGGGAGAGAGAGAGGGACGGGGGGGGAGGGGGAGAGAGAGACGGGGGTGGGGGAAAGAGAGAGAGACGGGGGTGGGGGAAAGAGAGAGAGACGGGGGTGGGGGAAAGAGAGAGAGACGGGGGTGGGGGAAAGAGAGAGAGACACGGGGGTGGGGGAAAGAGAGAGACACGGGGGTGGGGGAAAGAGAGAGAGAGAGAGAGACACGGGGGTGGGGGAGGAGAGGGATACGGTGGGGGAGGAGGAGAGAGATACGGGGGGGAAGAGAGAGTGACACGGGGGTGGGGGAAAGAGAGAGTGACACGGGGGTAGGGGAAAGAGAGAGTGACACGGGGGTGGGGGAAGAGAGTGAGAGAGAGACGGGGGTGGGGGAAGAGAGTGAGAGAGAGACGGACACGGGGTGGGGGAAAGAGAGAGAGAGGGACACGGGGTGGGGGAAAGAGAGAGAGAGAGACACGGGGGTGGGGGAAAGAGAGAGTGACACGGGGGTGGGGGAAAGAGAGAGTGACACGGGGGTGGGGGAAAGAGAGAGTGACACGGGGGTAGGGGAAAGAGAGAGTGACACGGGGGTAGGGGAAAGAGAGAGTGACACGGGGGTAGGGGAAAGAGAGAGTGACACGGGGGTAGGGGAAAGAGAGAGTGACACGGGGGTAGGGGAAAGAGAGAGTGACACGGGGGTAGGGGAAAGAGAGAGTGACACGGGGGTAGGGGAAAGAGAGAGTGACACGGTGGTGGGGGAAGAGAGTGAGAGAGAGACGGACACGGGGTGGGGGAAAGTGAGAGAGAGACGGACACGGGGTGGGGGAAAGAGAGAGAGAGAGAGAGACACGGGGGTGGGGGAAAGAGAGAGAGAGAGAGACACGGGGGTGGGGGAGAGAGAGGGACACGGGGGGAGGGGGAAAGAGAGAGGGACGGGGGGAGGGGAAGAGAGAGAGGGACGGGGAGAAAGAGAGAGAGGGGAGGGGGGAAGAGAGAGAGAGAGAGAGAGAGGGACGGGTGGGGGAAAGAGAGAGAGACACGGGGGTGGGGGAAAGAGAGAGACACGGGGGTGGGGGAAAGAGAGAGAGAGAGAGAGACACGGGGGTGGGGGAGGAGAGAGATACGGTGGGGGAGGAGAGAGATACGGGGGGGAAGAGAGAGTGACACGGGGGTGGGGGAAAGAGAGAGTGACACGGGGGTGGGGGAAGAGAGTGAGAGTGACACGGGGGTGGGGGAAGAGAGTGAGAGAGACGGGGGTGGGGGAAGAGAGTGAGAGAGAGACGGGGTGGGGGAAGAGAGTGAGAGAGAGACGGACACAGGGTGGGGAAAGAGAGAGAGAGACACGGGGGTGGGGGAAAGAGAGAGTGACACGGGGGTAGGGGAAAGAGAGAGTGACACGGGAGTAGGGGAAAGAGAGAATGACACGGGGGTAGGGGAAAGAGAGAGTGACACGGGGGTAGGGGAAAGAGAGAGTGACACGGGGGTAGGGGAAAGAGAGAGTGACACGGTGGTGGGGGAAGAGAGTGAGAGAGAGACGGACACGGGGTGGGGGAAGAGAGTGAGAGAGAGACGGACACGGGGTGGGGGAAAAGAGTGAGAGAGAGACGGACACGGGGTGGGGGAAAGTGAGAGAGAGACGGACACGGGGTGGGGGAAAGAGAGAGAGAGAGAGAGAGAGACACGGGGGTGGGGGAAAGAGAGAGAGAGACACGGGGGTGGGGGAAAGAGAGAGAGAGAAACGGGGGTGGGGGAGAGAGAGGGACACGGGGGGAGGGGGAAAGAGAGAGGGACGGGGGTGGGGGAAAGAGAGAGAGAGACACGGGGGTGGGGGAAAGAGAGAGAGAGACACGGGGGTGGGGGAAAGAGAGAGAGAGACACGGGGGTGGGGGAAAGAGAGAGAGAGACACGGGGGTGGGGGAAAGAGAGAGAGACACGGGGGTGGGGAAAGAGAGAGAGAGACACGGGGGTGGGGGAAAGAGAGAGAGACACGGGGGTGGGGGAAAGAGAGAGAGAGACAAGGGGGTGGGGGAAAAAGAGAGAGAGACACGGGGGTGGGGGAAAGAGAGAGAGAGAGACACGGGGGTGGGGGAAAGAGAGAGAGAGACACGGGGGTGGGGGAAAGAGAGAGAGAGACACGGGGGTGGGGAAAAGAGAGAGAGAGACACGGGGGTGGGGAAAAGAGAGAGAGAGGGACACGGGGTGGGGGAAAGAGAGAGAGAGAGAGAGAGACACGGGGGTGGGGGAAAGAGAGAGAGAGGGACACGGGGTGGGGGAAAGAGAGAGAGAGGGACACGGGGTGGGGGAAAGAGAGAGAGGGACATGGGGGTGGGGGAAAGAGAGAGAGGGACATGGGGGTGGGGGAAAGAGAGAGAGAGGGACACGGGGGTGGGGGAAAGAGAGAGAGAGGGACACGGGGGTGGGGGAAAGAGAGAGAGGGACACGGGGGTGGGGGAAAGAGAGAGAGGGACACGGGGGTGGGGGAAAGAGAGAGAGAGGGGGACACGGGGGTGGGGGAAAGAGAGAGAGAGGGGGACACGGGGGTGGGGGAAAGAGAGAGAGAGAGGGACACGGGGGTGGGGGAAAGAGAGAGAGAGAGAGAGAGAGAAACACGGGGGTGGGAGAAAGAGAGAGACACGGGGGTGGGAGAAAGAGAGAGACACGGGGGTGGGAGAAAGAGAGAGACACGGGGGTGGGAGAAAGAGAGAGACACGGGGGTGGGAGAAAGAGAGAGACACGGGGGTGGGAGAAAGAGAGAGACACGGGGGTGGGGGAAAGAGAGAGAGAGACACGGGGGTGGGGGAAAGAGAGAGAGAGACACGGGGGTGGGGGAAAGAGAGAGAGAGACACGGGGGTGGGGGAAAGAGAGAGAGAGACACGGGGGTGGGGGAAAGAGAGAGAGAGACACGGGGGTGGGGGAAAGAGAGAGAGAGACACGGGGGTGGGGGAAAGAGAGAGAGAGACACGGGGGTGGGGGAAAGAGAGAGAGAGAGACACGGGGGTGGGGGAAAGAGAGAGACACGGGGTGGGGGAAAGAGAGAGAGAGAGAGACGGGGGTGGGGGAAAGAAAGAAAGAGAGAGAGAGAGAGAGACACGGGGGTGGGGGAAAGAGAGAGAGAGAGAGAGAGAGAGACACGGGGGTGGGGGAAAGAGAGAGAGAGAGAGAGAGAGAGACACGGGGGTGGGGGAAAGAGAGAGAGAGAGAGCGAGACACGGGGGTGGGGAAAGAGAGCGAGACACGGGGGTGGGGGAAAGAGAGAGAGACACGGGGGTGGGGGAAAGAGAGCGAGACACGGGGGTGGGGGAAAGAGAGCGAGACACGGGGGTGGGGGAAAGAGAGCGAGACACGGGGGTGGGGGAAAGAGAGCGAGACACGGGGGTGGGGGAAAGAGAGCGAGACACGGGGGTGGGGGAAAGAGAGCGAGACACGGGGGTGGGGGAAAGAGAGCGAGACACGGGGGTGGGGGAAAGAGCGAGACACGGGGGTGGGGGAAAGAGCGAGACACGGGGGTGGGGGAAAGAGAGAGAGACACGGGGGTGGGGGAGAGAGAGAGAGAGACACACATGGGTGGGGGAAAGAGAGAGAGACACGGGGGTGGGGGAAAGAGAGAGAGACACGGGGGTGGGGGAAAGAGAGAGAGAGAGAGACACGGGGGTGGGGGAAAGAGAGAGAGAGAGACACGGGGTGGGGGAAAGAAAGAGAGAGAGAGAGACACGGGGGTGGGGGAAAGAGAGAGAGAGAGAGAGACACGGGGGTGGGGGAAAGAGAGAGAGAGAGAGAGACACGGGGGTGGGGGAAAGAGAGAGAGAGAGAGAGACACGGCGGTGGGGGAAAGAGAGAGACACGGGGTGGGGGAAAGAGAGAGAGACACCAGGGGTGTGCGGGGGTGGGGGGAGAGAGACACCAGGGGGGTGGGGGGGGAAGAGAGACCAGGGGGGTGCGGGGGTGAGAGAGAGACACAGACAGACAGACACTGGGGGGGAGAGGGAGGGACTGGGGGGGAGAGGGAGGGACTGGATGGGGGGGGGAGAGGGAGGGACTGGATGGGGGGGGGAGAGGGAGGGACTGGATGGGAGGGGGAGAGGGAGGGACTGGGGAGGAGAGGGGGAGAGGGAGGGACTGGGGAGGAGAGGGGGAGAGGGAGGCTCTAGGGGGAGAGGGAGGCACTGGGGGGGGGACTGGTGAGGGAGGGACTCGGGGGAGGGGAGGGAGGGCGAGACTGGGGGGAGGAGAGGGAGGGAGCGACTGTGGGGGTGGTGGAATAGAGAGAGGTTGTGGGGTTGATTGGAGGGAAGTGGTGGAACTCAGAAGACTGGTCACGTTCTTCCAACCCCACCCGATTTCTCAAAGCTCGGTGCTTGTGTCACTATTCACCATATCCAATAAACCTGTTAACCATCTGTGACCCACACACAGTGCCCCATCGAAGGCGGGTGGGGAGGAGTACGGTCAGGAACTGTGGCTGGTCAGGAACGTGGGCTGAGGGTGGTCAGGAACTTGATGTTGCAGGACCTTGGGCTGGGATGGGGGTGCTCTATCTTGTGTGGAGACGGCAGTCAGAATGGCTCGAATTACACTTTGCAAAATCACTGAGAACTTGGGCTGGGCGGCTCTAATTACACATTCCAGAGAAATTGCTGGGTGTGCCTTATCCTCCAAGGGGACCAATCGGGTCATATGATCATGGAGAGCCAATCAGAGCATTTTGCAGTGCAAATAAGCATGTCCATAAATATTGGCCAGTACACCGGGATAACTCCCCTGCTCTTCTTCGAAATGATGCCGTGGGATCTTTTACGTCCACTTGAGAGATCAGACGGGGCCACGGTTTAACATCTCACACCTCTGACTGTGCAGCACTCCGTGCGCTTTACTCCCTGAGCGCTGCACTGGAGTGTCAGCTTAGATTCCCTTGTGATGAAGTCCCTGAAGTGGGACTTGATCCCACAACCTTCTGACTCGGTGGCGAGAGTGCTACCACTGAGCTACAGCTGACAGTCTGTGTAAGCATATCCAGGGATGTGGAGCAAAGGCATAAATGGAGTTGAGGTATAGATCATCCATGGCATAATTGAAAAGGGGAACAGGCTTGAGGAGCTGAATGGCCTACTCCTCTTCCTATATAAACTGTTGGTGGGGTCTGCTTAAGTATAATGCAACTGTCATTCAATGATGCAAACTAAAAGTTAGATATAATGGGAAAGGGTGACATAGTGGTTATGTTACTGAACAAATAATCCAGAAGTCTCGATTATTTATCCAGGGACAGAGTTCAAATCAAACCACAGCAGCTGGAGAATTTAAATTCAGTTAATTATATCAATCTGGAATGAAAAAACTAGTGTCAATAATAGTGACCATGAAACTACGGATTGTCATAAAAACCCATCTGGTTCACTAATGTCCTTTAGGGAAGGAAATCTGTTATCCTTACCCAGTCTGGTCTATATGTGACTACAGACACACAGCAATTTGATTGACTCTTAACTGCCCTCTGAAATGGTGGCTCACCACCACCTTCTCAAGGGCAATTAGGGATGGGCAATAAATGCTGGCCTTGCCAGCGACACCCACATCCTAGGAATGAATTTTTTAAAAGTTATTCCTGATGTGCTGCACAAAATGTTATTGATCTGATTCAGATTCTATTCAAACTTTTGGCCATACAAGGTATTCTGTGGTGTGTGACTCACCACCTGACTCCCAAAGCTTTTCCACCATCTACAAGGCACAAGTCAGGAGTCCCCACGGGCCTGGATGGGTACAGCTGCAACACTCAAAAAGCTCAATACCATCTAGGACAAAGCAATCCGTTTGATCGTCACTTCAACTGAATCAACCATTCAATCACTGGCGTACCATGGCTGCAATGTGTACTATTTTCAAGATATATTGCAGCAACTCGCCAAGGCTGCTTCAGCAGCACCTCCAAAATCCACAACCTCGATTACCTAGAAAGATGAGAGCAACAGGTGCATGGGAGCAACATCACCTCCAAGTTCTCTTCCAAATCACACAACATCTTAACTTGGATATATAGTCATTCCTTCATCGTCACTAGGTCAAAATCAACAACAACTTGTATTTATATAACGCCTTTAACGTAGTAAACTGCTCTAAGGCACTTCACAGGAGTATTATAAAACAGAAATTTTGCACCGAGCCGCATATGACCAAATACAGCAGATGACCAAAAGCTGGGTCAAAGGTAGGTTTTAAGGAGCGTCTTAAAGGAGGAAAGAGAGGCGGAGAAGTTTAGGGAGGGAGTTCCAGAGCTTGGGGTCTAGGCAGCTGAAGGCATTGCCACCGAAGGTTGAGTGATTATAATCAGGGATGCTCAAGAGGGCAGAATTTGAGGAGTGCAGATATCTTGGGGGGGGGGGGGGAGGAAGGGGGAAGGGGGGAGTGAGGCCATGGAAGGATTTTTAAACAAGGATGAGAATTTTGAAATCAAGGCGTTGGTTAACCGCGAGCCAATGTAGGTCGGCTGCAACTCACTACAAAACAGCATTGTGGCAGCATCTTCACCACACAAACTGCAGTGGTTTAAGAAGGCCTACGCCACCTTCTCAAGGGCAAGAGATGAGCAATAAATGCTGACCTTGCCAACAATGCCCACATCTCTTAGAATAAATAAGAAAGATCCATATTTGTACACCTGTGAGCTACACTTTGAAAGTGGCAATGAGAATCTCTGCTGTGACTAGCTTGGTGTGCTTAATTGTATGGCCCATTGAGATAAATTGCAATTCATCTTGTCGAAGCATCTGCTGTGTTGCCATTTCTTTACTTAGAAGCCTATTGTCAAACTGTTTCGTTACCTGTTCTTTCCAAGAAAGCAAAATTATTTGCAGAATAAAAATATAAATTTTTTTATATTTTGTTAATTGTTTAGGTTGTTTCATGGATTATAACAATCTGGATATTTGGATCGCTAACCATCTTCCTATTGGCTCGGGTTCTTGGTGGTGAGGTAAGTACTGCTTAATTGATGATGTGTGCTGTTTTGCTAAATCTAGAAAATGTTTGTACAAATCTGGTATTGTAGCAAATATGTCACATGTAACTGGGCTATCCTAATTTACAGGTTGCATATGGTCAGGTTCTTGGCGTGATTGGGTATTCTCTACTCCCTTTGATTGTAATTGTTCCGGTACTTTTGGTTGTTCGATCCTTTGAGCTTTTATCTACAGTTATAAAGGTGAGTATCCGTATATGAAAATGTCAGCCTTACTGCAAGAGATAATTCAGTGATTGATGTGGAAAATTTTGCTTTGATTTGTGTCTAGATTGTGACCATATTGCATGTTTTCTTACTAGTGATATACTTCTTAATACCTTAATGTCTTTGAAGCTTGAATTCAGACGTCCATTTTAGTGACCAGAGACATTTTTGGAATCTCTCCAGTCTATAAAACATTTACTTAAAAATGTTGAATTCAACTGGCACAGTGGTCTGTACTTTCCATGTTAGTTTTTATTAGTTTGACCTGTGGCATTCATTTACTCTATACTTCCTCCAGTAATTTTGATGAATCGGATGAGCAATATCTACCTTAAATCCATCCGGTCCATCGAGAGCATACAGCCCATTACTAGAATTAACTGCTTAAGCATTCAGTAGGTTGACAACCATTAATGATTACTGCTGTTTTTAGAAACCTGAATAAGTTTTGAGTCAGTTTGACTTGATTAGTACTGATGGTGTGCTGTGGTGTGGGAAGTTACATCTTTGGATGAGAAATCAAACCAAGGCCTGGTCTGCCTATTTAAAGAGCAGTGAGTTCTTGTGCTCAGATCAACATTCCTCCTTCGACCAACACCACCAAAAATGATTTAACTGGTCATTCATCTCAGTTCATTTACTGCACTTTGGAGTATGTGAAAAACTGATATATTTCAGAAGGGCATGGTTGAAACCTTTTTTAATGTAACTTTCCTTGGAAGGATATTTTTTAATTCTGATCACTTATTTTCGTAATGGATAACTAAGAACATAAGAAATAGGAGCAGGAGTAAGCCATACGGCCCCTCGAGCCTGCTCCACCATTTAATACGATCATGGCTGATCCGATCATGGACTCGGGTCCATTTCCCTGCCCGCTCCCCATAACCCCTTATTCCCTTATCGGTTAAGAAACTGTCTCTCTCTGTCTTAAATTTATTCAATGACCCAGCTTCCACAGCTCTCTGAGGCAGCGAATTCCACAGATTTACAACCCTCAGAGAAGAAAGTGTTGTCATTGATTGCATCTGCGGCTGCCATTGCATCACCAAAAAATGTTGTAGACCTCAAAGTACTTGATCCATTTTACTGTTTCCATGGCCAACATTACCTAAGACTTAATTAACCTTAATTATGCTTATTTTGCTGTCCATTTTTTCTCTTGTCTGCTTTGTCTTCAGATACGCAAACAATACCTCCGGACCACAAGTATACCACTATACTATTAAAGGGTGCATACTGTAACTGTCGCACTCTTTGAGGCAGATTTACGCACCGATGCTGAACTTGTGGAGTGTGAATGCACTGTAAAAGTCAGTATCTGACTGGCCTGTAGACCTTGAATGCTGTTGCACTGTCTGCAGTCTCCAGGAGTTGTAGAATAATAGTTTGGGCTGTTTTCCTCTTCAGTGTCTTTCCCAGAAAGGCCATTTGAGACTAGGAATTTGCTGTGTGTGAAATAGAGGATGCAAACCTCTGCTATAGTGTATTGGAGATGTTCAAACATGATAATGAATCATACTGCTGAATCTTGTTTTTCAGCTGTTTGGTGTATTCTGGGCTGCTTACAGTGCTGCTTCCCTGCTGGTTGGAGAAGAATTCAAAACAAAGAAACCTCTTCTGATATATCCAATATTTCTTCTGTATATCTACTTTTTGTCCTTATATACTGGTGTCTGAGGTTCGAGGGTTCTGAAAATGGAAGTACTTACATTTTGGACTCTGTTCGGCAAGGACTGTTGAAAGGAAATTGTTGAGGAAAAGTGCTAATGACTCAACATGCTGGAAAAAAATGGGTTTCTTCCCTGCCCTCCAGACTTCGAGTGGTTATAAAAGCGTAGCTCAAGTTTTAAACACTAGAAAGAAGCTACATACATTTGTATCTAATTCATATTTTTAAGCTGTTTTGGTTTGTGTGGAAACAACCTGGACTGAAGGAGAAGGCTGTGACCAGTTTGACTGGGAGTGGATGGTGGAACAGTGCTAAGTGCCCTGTGCCAAAGCATCAAGAATGACATGGCCAAGGATGTGTATTTATGTCAAATGCATATTGGATTTTGAAACAACCTGAAGGAAAAATTTAAATGTTAAAGCATTATGTTTTGAGATCATTGTACCTTTTAAAACATACAGTTTTATGGGATTCTAATAAGTGAAATTGATTCTGTAGATATCTTTATTTAAGGCAATGCAATCCTGCAAACAGATTTATTCCAAGCATTTTAAAAGTTCAGTTTATGTAGATGAGTTCAAATTTCATTTAAGTTGGGTGCCTTTTGCTTGGATTTTTTAGCTGCTCTCTGGCTGTTGTATACAAAAATTAGTAACATAAGCATTTGTAAAATAAACTGCAAATAAGGTATCTGTGGTTGGCTGCTTTTTAACATTCTTATTATTTACCTGGGTAAGTGCAATTTTTTTTAGGATTTGGATTCAAAAGTACAATTTGACTTTTTTTCCTCAAATATATTGGATTTAAATTGCACAGCATGATTTCATCCTTTATGTTTAAAACTACTTTAAAAAGCACTGAATAAGCTTAACTAACTTGGGTGATGGAGCAGAAGTGCATAATTCAGGAGAATGCCTATTTGTCTTGGATCCTATGTGAGAATATTTAGTCTGTACTCCATTCTGCTGTGTGACCTTAAATGTTTCATCTTCAATGGTGTATCTGAACCAACTAGCTTAATAATTGAGATAAACTATGGTGCACAATATTTTCTCTATGGAATCATTTTTATATTTATCGTGGCAGATCTGAACAGTTCTTAAGGGTAATAATGTGGCACTAAAGAGACTTTAACTTTACTGGAGTGTCAAGGCAGATGTCTCGCTGTTAATGGCACTTGCAAGTATAAGAAACCTAATGGCTGTTGAGACTCACTTTTTAAACATTTTTTTAAAATTGGTTGCAATCTGCTGTGACCTGCTAAATGTACTCAATCAATTTGGTGCATCTATACATCTGAGTTGAGATGCAAAATAAAGTTATGACATAAACACTCTTGCTTATTGTTTAGCAAGTGACCATTGCAGGCTTTTAAAATTTGACCTGCTGTATAACTGAATTGAACAATTTTTTTTTGTTACAAACCAATATCTGAAAAAGGTGCAAACATTTTGCAATTAGAAAGCTCTTAAAAGCATATGCAGGACACTTTATGTGCAAGGACACTTTATGTGCAGAAGAACCTGTCTTCATGGATCTGGTCGGCTTCTAATGGTTTACAGGAGACGAGGAGAAAGCCTAAATATAAAAATGGGGGTGTGGGAAGGGGATGTTCGCAAGTAAGATACAGATGAGGAAAGCTAGTCAGCCCATCTTGGCTTATACATTTAGAATGACTTGATAGTTTCACACCTCTGTCTCCTCTTCCCCATTTCTTCCATCATGGCATCCAATTATTTAATGATTTGCCTCTACTAGCCTACCCTGTAGTCTGTTCTGTGTGTTTATCAATGTTTGTATTAAGAGATTCCTGATTCTGCTGAATTTGCTTTTTACTAATTTGAACCTGTGCTCCTTTGTTCTGTCAAGGCTTATGTCATGATTTAGATTGCAATTATGTTCCAGAGCTACCTTTTAACATTATTTTTATTATCTATTAAAAGCACTCCTCAATCACTTCCTTTCAAGACTGAAAGCTTAAGTTTCTCTACTCTTTCCTCATAATTCAGTCCTCTGACACTAGGGTTCACTCTCGTGGCTCTTTTCTGAACTGCCTCCACCAAAACTCAAAGGTTTCCAAGATGTGATCTCACCAGAACATTTGACTACATTCAACTTGGACTTGACTTGTTTTGGTTATATAGTTCAGCATCCCATTTGCTTTGTTGAGTACTGTTCTGCAGTAATCGGACATGGCAACTATTTAAATTCCCAAAGTCTCTACATTTGATCCATAGCTATTTTGACATCATCCATTCTTAGATCTTGCCCTAACTATCTCTGCTTTAAGCTTAAGTAGCCTTTTTGCAGATATTTGTCAAATGCTTTTTAGAAGTTAAGATACACCACATTGAGCGCTGCATCCATGTTAATTGCCGTTTACCGATATGATTGAGGTCTTTAAAATGAGGAACGGAATTGATTCTGTTTGGATGCAAAGGTTATTTGAGCTATATAGAGGAGGAAGGGAACGTGTAGCTAGGTGTGGTGGCCTCAATAACAGAAAAGCAGTTACTGTTGGGGTGCCAGGTTTTTCCATGGTTTGGTATCAAACTCTTGGAGAGAGTCCAAGTTTAAAGTAGGATGAAAAGAATGCAAGCCTGATGGTCTGGGCCGTTTCCCCTCCGAATGCCGCCTTTGACTCGGTTCCCATTTTTCTCTACACCTCTGAAGTGCCTTTGCATGTTTTTCTACATTAAAAGCACTATATAAATGCAAGTTTTTGTTGACTAAGAAGCAGCAGTACAAAATAAGAACACATAGAGCTGGATTTTCGGCTTGTTGCTGCTTGTGTTTCCACCCCGGAGGAACGGATAATGGTGGTGGTACGCTCTTCCGGGCGGACGGCCAACTTCCAACGCCCCGTGGGGAGTTTCGGCAGGGCACAGAGCATTACCACCCGGAAGAGGTGAGGCGGTTTGCAACGCCCGTGGTTGCGATGTCGGCTCGATTTTGGCTCCTGCACGATCCATAGAGCGTCGTGCTGGGACCGCCTGTGAAAGCGGGTGGTCTGAGCTGTAGTGGCTGCAGTGAGGAAAGTAATGTCGACCTCAGGTAAGTGTGATTGTTTCTTTTTTGCGATTTAAGTTGTGGTGGCATGAGTTATTAGGGATGTTTATGGTCGGTTTTTTTCAGGCTTTTATTTTCTTCCCAGGCATCAGAGTGCTCTGAGGCCAGCTGTTTAGCTTGGGATTTTCGCATGCTCAGCTGGCCTAGTGCCCTAAGGGAGGTGTGCAACGCCTCCTTAGCGCTCCTCCCCATACTCTGGGTACAGCTGCCGAATTTTGCTGTCTGAGGCACAAACTGTTCCTGGGCACAAAACTTTACCGTCTCGTCGCCATTACCGTCCCAAAATGAGCAAAGCTGAAATCCAGCCCTATATAGAGTTAAATTATATAGCACAACGTACTTTTTTTTTCCGGAAACCGTCGTCTACCTCTGGATCAGATTTCCAGCATCTGCAAATGAGTATAGATTCACTGCAGCCTCTCTCAATGAAGCTGGACAATTCCTATGAGTGGAAGATTTCTTGAGTCGTAGAAGGTAGGTGAGAATTATCTCTAACTAACTAGTGTTGATTATTGCAGCCTCCTCGAGTTGCTTGATCAACTTCAGAGGCTAGAGAGGAACTTCCCAGAATTCTTTTTCTAAATTGGCTTACCATTTCTTCAAAAAAAAAATGTTGCCCACATCAGGAGATTGCATGTGTGGGATTGGGTTGATGGTGTACATAGACTGTACCACATCTGGATGAGACAGACTGCATGGACTAGTCAGTCTTTTCTTGTCCCCCTTTTTTGTATGTTCGTATGTATTCTAGGCAGCCACCACTGCTGCTCCTGCCATTGGCTCTCTGAAAGCAGATAACCATGACCTCATTCCTCCTGGGAACAAAGCTCTCTAATCTACTCCGTTAGTCTCTCCCGTACGCCCATTCTCTCAACTAACTTCATGGCCCTCTTTCAAACTATCCACTCTGGACCATCTTTCAAAGGATGAGGTTGCAGATGAAGTTATTTTCAACCACTACCTAATGCTCGATGAGTCCATCAAAATTCTTGGCCGCCTTACCAATTCTTACCAAAACTTTGTACCCTGATGACAACTCCATTTTCCATTCTTGTGGCCACCCCACCAAGCTATGCATTCCCTGATAATTTTTTAGTGGGGCCCACCTCCACCCATCTGGAAGCCTGTATGCCCCTTTTCACTGGGTGTACCGGCTTCCTGTGCTATATCCAATCTTAGTTGAGCCAGGGAAGCAGAATCTTGGTATAGAAGGGAGTTTCTGGCTTCAGCTATCCCCACCCCATGACAAGATGGTATTTGACTTTAAAGAGATCAGAAAATGCTACTAATGATCATCGCAGCACAACCAGATCCCTGCCTTTTTTTAACCAGAGTTAAAATAGGACTTCAGTAGGATCTCTGGATTTTGGGGTCATGTTTTTTTTTTTCTTTTTTGGAATTGTCAATAGAAATCTGATGCTGTAATCATCCTTTGTCTCTTTCTTTCTGTCTGGCTGAGTTGTATTCTGTCTCTGAAACCTAGGCTGACACTCCAGTGCAATACTGAGGGAGTGCTGTCTTTCGGATGAGGCATTAAACTAAGACCCTCTTTGTGTCTCTGGTGGATGTAAAAGATCCCATGGCACTATTTCACAGAAGAGCAGGGGAGTTATCCTGGCTAATATTTATCCCTCAATCAACAGCATTAAAAAAACATTATCTGTTCATTATCACATTGCTGTTAGTGAGAGCTTGCTGTGTGCAAATTGGCTGCCACATTTCCTACATTATAACAGTAACTACACATTACAACAGTGACTACATTTCAAAAGTACGTCATTGGCTGTAAAGTACTTTAGGCTGTCCCGAGGTCGTGAAAGGTGCTATATAAATGCAAACCTTTTCTTTCTTTGAAATAAAATGAAACTTTACCTGAAGAGGGCTTTTGCATTTATCAATTTGGTTTCAAATCATGTAGAAAAACAAACTCAGAAATTCTGCTCCAAGTTGTACTCTTGAGATAATCATACAATACAGCATGCACTCTCAGACTGGTATCCTAAGAATTGTGGGTAAAGTTGATAACTTGTCAACTGACGAGTGAATGCTCTGCAGGAGGGGGAGAGAGGGAGAGAGAAGAAATCAACTGCGGAGGCCTCCCGAGTATAAAAAATAATGACAGTCTTCAAAAACACACCAGTTTTATAGTTACGGTTAAATTATCTTTTGTGAAATATGTAAATTTTTATTTCTTGATTGCATTAGAAATCTTAATTTGACCCTGATTATTTCACTTTGGTTAAACAAAAATGGCAAAGGGAAGTTGTTTGCCTGGTTCAGTCTAACTCCTAATTACAACCTTTAAATTTGCTGTACCTAAAAAAAAAAAAAATTTAGAATTTTCTTTGAGTCACCTGCTTCGATGCATGCGTTTTTATTGGTTTTTTTACAGTCTTAAGGCTTAGAAATTGGAGTAGGTCGGAAACCTGTGAGTGCCACCACGGGCAGAAGATAACAGCTGCCCGAAATAACAGTGCTGGTATTTTGGTGCTGCCTGTTAATTTAAATTAGCGCAAAACTTGGAGTACAACACTGGTTTTCCAGTAGTAATCATAAAATCATAGAATTTTACAGCATGGAAGGAGGCCATTTCGGCCCAGCGTGAGCACTGACCAACAAGAGGCTATCCAGCTGAATCCCACTTTCCAGCTCTAGGACCATAACCCTGCAGGCCACAGCACTTCAAGTGCACATCCAAGTATTTTTAAAATGGGATGAGGGGTTGGGGTTCTGCCTCTACCACCCTTTCAGGCAGTGAGTTTCAAGCCCCCACAACCCTCAACGTGAAGAAATTTCCCCTCAAATCCTCTCTAAACTTTCTACCAAATACTTTAAATGTATACCTCTTGTCTGTTGACCCACTGCTATGGGAAATAGGCCCTTGCTATCCATTATATCTTGGCCCCTCATAATTTTATACACCTCAATGAGGTATCCTCTCAGCCTCCTCTGTTCCAAGGAAAACAAACCCAGCCTATCCAATCTGTCCTCATAGCTAAGATTCTCCACTCCCGGCAACATCTTTCTAAATCTCCAGTGCAATCATGTCCTTCCTGTAATGTGGTAACCAGAACTGCACGCAGTACTCCAGCTGTGGCCTAACCAGTGTTTTACACAGTTCAAGCATAACCTACCTGCTCATATTCTATGCCTTGTCTAATAAAGGCAAGCATTCCATATGACGCTCGGTCACTTAACCAGGAAAGATCAGGACTGGTTTGATGAGAATGACCAGGAGATCCAAGAGCGAATAGATCATAAGCGCTGGGCATTTCTGAGCCTAAAACAAAACCCAACTCTGGAGCAGCAAGGCAGCATTACAGGCGGCTTAAGGCCGAGGTCCAACAAAAAAAATCCACGACCTAAAGAACAGATGGTGGGTGGAGAAAGCACAGGAGATTTAGCAGCTGGCCAGCAGCCATGATGTGCAAAGATTCTTCACCGCAGTCAAGACCACCTGCAGCCCCAAGGCCCCACCCCACTACTGGCCAAGAACGAGACACTCATCATGGATACCGAGGCAGTCAGGACCTGCTGGAAGGAGCACTTTGATGATCTCCTCAAGCGAGACTCTGCCTTTGACTCGAGTGTCCTTGATTCCATTCCACAGCATGCTACCCGCCGCCAGCTCAACAAAACCCTAGCACTGCACAAGGTAGAAAAAGCCGTTAGCCAGCTTAAGAACAACAAGGCAATGGGAGCGGGTGGAATTCCCACTGAGGCACTAAAGTATGGTGGAGAGGCACTATTGGCACGAATACATGACCTCATCTCTCATCTGAAAGGAGGAGAGCATGCCGGGAGATCTCAGAGATGCAGTAATCGTGACCATCTTTAAAAAAGGGGACAAGTCCGACTGTGGCAACTACAGTGGAATCTCCCTGTTATTAGTCGTCGCTAGAATCCTCCTCAACCGCCTTCTTCCTGCGGCTGAGGAGCTCCTCCCGGAGTCACAGTGCGGATTTTGTCCCCTACTGGGCACAATGGATATGACTTTGACAGCGCGAGAGCTGCAGGAAAAATGCTGGGAACAGCGCCAAACCTTGTACATGGTCTTCTTTGATCTTACAAAGGCCTTTGACACGGTCAACCATGAGGGACTATGGAGCTTCCTCCTCCGTTTTGGCTTCCCCCAAAAGTTCGTCAACATCCTCTGTCTGCTCCACGACGACAGGTCATGATCCTTACCTTGAAGGCTCAATGCAGCCTGGCCGTAGAGTCCCTGGACAAGAGCAGTGTTGTCTTAAAGCTAACCTGTCATTTTAGAAAGCAGTGTCAGTCACCTAAAAGGGAACTGTCTTCTAAAACTAAAAAAATAAATAAAAATAATTTAAATTTAGGCAGTCTTTACCCCTTAGAGCTCAACTGCCTTCTGGAGAAAAAAACATTAAAAATAGTTCCTAAATGGCAGTCTACAGCTCTTAGAAAAATGGAAAAATTGCTTCAACATTAACACAAATGGCTCAACGTACAAGGGAAGGGGCTTTCAGCACTGCAGCTTTGGACAGAGGGTCAACACTGCAAGAGAGGTCCTCTACTGACAGGGGCCGGAAGGCCCTCTCTTGAGAGAACGATGTGGAACTACATCACAAGGCCGTCACTGCCAGCAGGTTCGCCCCCTTGACCTGGCTCGGTGCTCAAAGAAGCTTTGTCCTCAGACTAGTGGTAGACATGGCAAGCGAGCCTGAAGTGGGCAGAGGAAACATTTCAAGAACACCCTCAAAGCCTCCTTTATAAAGTGTTAAATCCATGGAAGAGACATAAATTGGCCAGAAAAAGCAGCAAACCTGAGGACTGGGAGAAATTTAGCATTCTGCAGAGGAGGACAAAGGGTTTAATTAGGAGGGGGAAAATAGAGTATGAGAGGAAGCTTGCTGGGAACATAAAAACTGACTGCAAAAGCTTCTACAGATATGTGAAGAGAAAAAGATTAGTGAAGACAAAGGTAGGTCCTTTGCAGTCAGATTCAGGTGAATTTATAATGAGGAACAAAGAAATGGCAGACCAGTTGAACAAATACTTTGGTTCTGTCTTCACGAAGGAAGACACAAATAACCTTCCGGAAATACTAGGGGACCGAGGGTCTAGTGAGAAGGAGGAACTGAAGGAAATCCTTATTAGGCAGGAAATTGTGTTGGGGAAATTGATGGGATTGAAGGCCGATAAATCCCTGAGGACTGATAGTCTGCATCCCAGAGTACTTAAGGAAGAGGCCCTAGAAATAGTGGAAGCATTGGTGATCATTTTCCAACAGTCTATCGACTCTGGAACAGTTCCTATGGATTAGAGGGTAGCTAATGTAACACCACTTTTTTAAAAAGGAGGGAGAGAAAACAGGTAATTATAGACCGGTTAGCCTGACATCAGTAGTGGGGAAAATGTTGGCATCAATTATTAAAGATGAAATAGCAGCGCATTTGGAAAGCAGTGACAGGATCAGTCTAAGGCAGCATGGATTTATGAAAGGGAAATCATGCTTGACAAATCTTTTAGAATTTTTTGAGGATGTAACTAGTAGAGTGGACAAGGGAGAACCAGTGGATGTGGTGTATTTGGACTTTTGACAAGGTCCCGCACAAGAGATCGGTGTGCAAAATTAAAGCACGTGGTATTGGGGTTAATGTACTGATGTGGATAGAGAACTGGTTGGCAGACAGGAAGCAGAGTTTCGGGATTAACGGGTCCTTTTCAGAATGGCAGGCAGTGACTAGTGGGGTGCCACAGGGCTCAGTGCTGGGACCCCAGCTATTTACAATATACATCAATGATTTGAATGAAGGAATTGAGTGTAATATCTCCAAGTTTGCAGATGACACTAAGCTGGGTGGTGGTGTGAGCTGTGAGGAGGACGCTAAGAGGCTGCAGGGTGACTTGGACAGTGGTGAGTGGGCAAATGCATGGCAGGTGCAGTATAATGTGGATAAATGTGAGGTTATTCACTTTGGGAGCAAAAACACAAAGGCAGAATATTATCTGAATGGCGGCAGATTAGGAAAAGGAGAGATGCAACGAGACCTGGGTGTCATGGTACATCAGTCATTAAAAATTGGCATGCAGGTACAGCAGACGGTGAAGAAGGCAAATGGTATGTTGGCCTTCATAGCTAGGGGATTTGAGTATAGGAGCAGGGAGGTCTTACTGCAGTTGTACAGGGCCTTGGTGAGGTCTCATCTGGAATATTGTGTTCAGTTTTGTTCTCCTAATCTGAGGAAGGACGTTCTTGCTATTGAGGGAGTGCAGCAAAGGTTCACCAGTCTGATTACCAGGATGGCAGGACTGACATATGAGGAGAGACTAGATCAACTGGGCCTGTATTCACTGGAGTTTCGAAGGATGAGAGGGGATCTCATAGAAACATATAAAATTCTGACAGGACTGGACAGGTTAGATGGAGGAAGAATGTTCCCGATGTTGGGGAAGTCCAGAACCAGGGGACACAGTCTAAGGATAAGGGATAAGCCATTTAGGACTGAGATGAGGAGAAACTTCTTCACTCAGAGAGTTGTTAAACTGTGGAATTCTCTATCACAGAGAGTTGTTGATGCCAGTTCATTGGATATATTCAAGAGGGAGTTAGATATGGCCCTTATAGCCAAAGGGATCAAGGGGTATTGAGAGAAAGGGGTACTGAAGGGAATGATCAGCCATGATCTTATTGAATGTTGGTGCAGGTTCGAAGGACCAAATGGCCTACTCCTGCACCTATTTTCTATGTTTCTATGTTTCTATCCCCACCGGCAGCTGGGAATCCCTGGCCCAAGACCACCCTAAGTGGAGGAAGAGCATCCAGGGAGGCGCTGGGCCCCTCTTATCTCATCGCCGAGAGCATGCAGAAAACAAACACAGACAGCGGAAGGAGTGTGTGGAAAACCAGACTACCCACCCACCCTTCAACCACTGTCCCATCTGTGACAGAGACATTGGGCCCAAGTTTCCACATGATTCGCGCCTGATTTTTAGGAGCAACTGGTGGAGAATGGACTATCTTAGAAATCGCAATTCTCCACATTTGTTTTCTGTAGTTCTAGTCAGGTAGAACAGTTCTACTTTGGAACAGAATTTTTTCTTCAAAAGGGGGCGTGTCCGGCCACTGACGCCTGATTTGAAAGTTTCCACGGTGAAAACGTACTCCAAACTAAAGTAGAATGGAGCCAGTGAAGATTTTTGTAGAACTGAAAAAACCTGTTCTACACATTAAAAAATCAGGCGCAGCTTACAAATCAGGCGTCCAGAACGAGGTGGGGGGGGAAGGGAACTCATTAAATTCTACAATCAATCCTTATTTATACTTATACAAATATTCTACAAATAAATCCAACCTGAATAAACATTTATAAGCAAGGAAAAGATTAAATAAACCATCTTACTACCTGTGTGAAAGTGCTTCAGCCAGGAAGAAACAGTAGTAGTGATGTTGGGGAGGGCATCAAACAGGAAATTAGGAGTGCATGCAATAAAGGTGCAGCAGTTATAATGGGTGACTTTAATATGCACATAGATTGGGCTAGCCAAACTGGAAGCAATACGGTGGAGGAGGATTTCCTAGAGTGCATAAGGGATGGTTTTCTAGACCAATATGTCGAGGAACCAACTAGGGGGGAGGCCATCTTAGACTGGGTGTTGTGTAATGAGAGAGGATTAATTAGCAATCTCATTGTGCGAGGCCCCTTGGGGAAGAGTGACCATAATATGGTGGAATTCTACATTAGGATGGAGAATGAAACAGTTAATTCAGAGACCATGGTCCAGAACTTAAAGAAGGGTAACTTTGAAGGTATGAGGCATGAATTGGCTAAGATAGATTGGCTAATGATACTTAAGGGGTTGACTGTGGATGGGCAATGGCAGACATTTAGAGACTGCATGGATGAATTACAACAATTGTACATTCCTGTCTGGCGTAAAAATAAAAAAGGGAAGGTGGCTCAACCGTGGCTATCTAGGGAAATCAGAGATAGTATTAAAGCCAAGGAAATGACATACAAATTGGCCAGAAATAGCAGCGAACCTGGGGACTGGGAGAAATTTAGAACTCAGCAGAGGAGGACAAAGGGTTTGATTAGGGCAGGGAAAATGGAGTACGAGAAGAAGCTTGCAGGGAACATTAAGGCGGATTGCAAAAGTTTCTATAGGTATGTAAAGAGAAAAAGGTTAGTAAAGACAAACGTAGGTCCCCTGCAGTCAGAATCAGGGGAAGTCATAACGGGGAACAAAGAAATGGCAGACCAATTGAACAAGTACTTTGGTTCAGTATTCACTAAGGAGGACACAAACAACCTTCCGGATATAAAAGTGGTCAGAGGGTCTAGTAAGGAGGAGGAACTGAGGGAAATCTTTATTAGTCGGGAAATTGTGTTGGGGAAATTGATGGGATTGAAGGCCGATAAATCCCCAGGGCCTGATGGACTGCATCCCAGAGTACTTAAGGAGGTGGCCTTGGAAATAGCGGATGCATTGACAGTCATTTTCCAACATTCCATTGACTCTGGATCAGTTCCTATCGAGTGGTGGGTAGCCAATGTAACCCCACTTTTTAAAAAAGGAGGGAGAGAGAAAGCAGGGAATTATAGACCGGTCAGCCTGACCTCAGTAGTGGGTAAAATGATGGAATCAATTATTAAGGATGTCATAGCAGCGCATTTGGAAAATGGTGACATGATAGGTCCAAGTCAGCATGGATTTGTGAAAGGGAGATCATGCTTGACAAATCTTCTGGAATTTTTTGAGGATGTTTCCAATAAAGTGGACAAAGGAGTACCAGTTGATGTGGTATATTTGGACTTTCAGAAGGCTTTCGACAAGGTCCCACACAGGAGATTAATGTGCAAAGTTAAAGCACATAGGATTGGGGGTAGTGTGCTGACATGGATTGAGAACTGGTTGTCAGACAGGAAGCAAAGAGTAGGAGTAAATGGGGACTTTTCGGAATGGCAGGCAGTGACTAGTGGGGTACCGCAGGGTTCTGTGCTGGGGCCCCAGCTGTTTACACTGTACATTAATGATTTAGACGAGGGGATTAAATGTAGTATCTCCAAATTTGCGGATGACACTAAGTTGGGTGGCAGTGTGAGCTGCAAGGAGGATTCTATGAGGCTGCAGAGTGACTTGGATAGGTTAGGTGAGTGGGCAAATGCGTGGCAGATGAAGTATAATGTGGATAAATGTGAGGTTATCCACTTTGGTGGTAAAAACAGAGAGACAGACTATTATCTGAATGGTGACAGATTAGGAAATGGGAAGGTGCAACGAGACCTGGGTGTCATGGTACATCAGTCATTGAAGGTTGGCATGCAGGTACAGCAGGCGGTTAAGAAAGCAAATGGCATGTTGGCCTTCATAGCTAGGGGATTTGAGTACAGGGGCAGGGAAGTGTTGCTACAGTTGTACAGGGCCTTGGTGAGGCCACACCTGGAATATTGTGTACAGTTTTGGTCTCCTAACCTGAGGAAGGACATTCTTGCTATTGAGGGAGTGCAGCGAAGATTCACCAGACTGATTCCCGGGATGGTGGGACTGACCTATCAAGAAAGACTGGATCAACTGGGCTTGTATTCACTGGAGTTCAGAAGAGTGAGAGGGGACCTCATAGAAACGTTTAAAATTCTGACGGGTTTAGACAGGTTGGATGCAGGAAGAATGTTCCCAATGTTGGGGAAGTCCAGAACCAGGGGACACAGTCTAAGGATAAGGGGTAAGCCATTTAGGACCGAGATAAGGAGAAACTTCTTTACCCAGAGAGTGGTGAACCTGTGGAATTCTCTACCACAGAGAGTTGTTGAGGCCAATTCACTAAATATATTCAAAAAGGAGTTAGATGAAGTCCTTACTACTCGGGGGATCAAGGGTATGGTGAGAAAGCAGGAAGGGGGTACTGAAGTTTCATGTTCAGCCATGAACACATTGAATGGCGGTGCAGGCTAGAAGGGTTGAATGGCCTACTCCTGCACCTATTTTCTATGTTTGTATGTTTCTATGAATGGTGCAGCAAGCCTCACAAAACAAGGGAGCCGACCGAACGCGGGCGGGGGGGCGGGCGGGAAGAGGGAGGTAAGGGAGCCGACGAACGCGGGAGGGGGGTGGGTGAGGGAAGGGAGCCGACGAACGCGGGGGTGGGGGGGGAGGGAAGGGAGCCGACGAACGCGGGAGGGGGGTGGGTGAGGGAAGGGAGCCGACGAACGCGGGGGTGGGGGGGGAGGGAAGGGAGCCGACGAACGCGGGAGGGGGGTGGGTGAGGGAAGGGAGCCGACGAACGCGGGGGTGGGGGGGGGAGGGAAGGGAGCCGACGAACGCGGGAGGGGGGTGGGTGAGGGAAGGGAGCCGACGAACGCGGGAGGGGGGTGGGTGAGGGAAGGGAGCCGACGAACGCGGGGGTGGGGGGGGGAGGGAAGGGAGCCGACGAACGCGGGAGGGGGGTGGGTGAGGGAAGGGAGCCGACGAACGCGGGGGTGGGGGTGGAGGTAAGGGAGCCGACGAACGCGGGGGTGGGGGGGGGAGGGAAGGGAGCCGACGAACACGGGGGTGGGGGGGGGAGGGAAGGGAGCCGACGAACGCGGGGGTGGGGGGGGGAGGGAAGGGAGCCGATGAACACGGGGGTGGGGGGGGGAGGGAAGGGAGCCGACGAACGCGGGGGTGGGGGGGGGAGGGAAGGGAGCCGACGAACACGGGAAGGCGGGAGCCGACCGAACGCGGGGGGAGGGGGGGTGAGAGGGAAGGGAGCCGACGAACACGGGAAGGCGGGAGCCGACCGAACGCGGGGGGAGGGGGGGTGAGAGGGAAGGGAGCCGACGAACACGGGAAGGCGGGAGCCGACCGAACGCGCGGGGGGGGGGTGTGGGGAAGGGAGCCGACGAACACGGGGGGGGTGGGGGGAGGGAAGGGCGCTGGCGAACGCGGGAAGGCGGGAGCCGACCGAACGCGCGGGGGGGGGGGGTGTGGGGAAGGGAGCCGACGAACACGGGGGGGGTGGGGGGAGGGAAGGGAGCTGACGAACGCGAGGGGTGGGGGGAGAGGGAAGGAAGCCGATGAACGTGGGCGGGAGCCGACCGAACGATGGGGGGGGAGGGAGGGAGCCGACCGAACGCGGGGGGGGGGGGGGGGGGGAAGGGAGGGAGCCGACCGAACGCGGGGGGTAGGGGGGGAGGCGGGAGCCGACCGAACGCGGGGGGTGGGGGGGGGAGGCGGGAGCCGACCGAACGCGGGGGAGGGGGGGGGCAAGGGAATGGAGCCGTTCCAGACGGCTGGCGGGAAAGAGAAAAGTTTGCAGGAAGCCTCAGAAATTGAGGAGCCATTTCCCGACGGCAAAAGGCGGAGGTCGACGGGAAACGGCTTCCTCAACTTTCTGAGGCTTCCTGCAACCTTCTCACTGCTACAAGAAGCCTCTGTGCTGATGGCAATGTACTTTTATTAAAAAATTTTAAAAAACTAAACAGCTACAAAGAACTACAAAGAACTACAAAAATGGCCGAGTGCCAATGTTTTTTTCACACTGCGCGTGCGCGAACGCTCCAACGCGCACGCGCAGCGTTGCCGGCAGGAAAAAAACTAATTTAAATGGTACCCGCCCCCTCCCACTTACAAAATCGGCGCGAGTGTAGGGTCCGCCCCCCTGGGCGCCGCGCCAGGCAGACAAGGAGCTGCAGAACGCTCCAGAATCGCGAGGTTTTTTTTAGGCGCCGTTTTAGGCGCGAGAAACGGGCGCCCAGCTCGGAGGGGCGCCCGTTTTTTTTATTGTGGAAACTTGGGCCCTATAATTCTCATATTGGACTGTACAGCCACCCGAGAACTCACTTTTAGAGTGGAAGCAAGTCGATTTTGAGGGACTGCCTATGATGATGATGGTCAAGGTAAGTGAATGCATCTTCAAAAGCTCTCAACTGCACCACTTGCCTCACACACTGCTCATTGCACGACATCCCCCACCCCACCCATCGCTCACCTACCAACAATTGTGCCAAACATGAGGGACACTGAGCTTTGCTTCATCACCTTGGAGGAGACGGTGCTGGCAATGGATGAGCCCTTGGCGAGCGGCAGGGCTGAAAGGATAAAAGATACTGGTCTCATATGCTATACTCCTCATCCCACAATATCTTCTGAGTTACATGGTGCACATGGTGTAAGCATGCAGCTCTTGCCTGCCCACCCTTCCCACGCTACCCTTGTGCCTTCCTCATTTCAGACACCTAAGAAATCCAGCCAGGAGTTGACCAAGAAGAGGGAGAGGAAAGTGAAGAAGAAACACCGTCATTCGATTTCATACTCCCAGCCACCTGCTCCTCGAGATCGACCATCAATGCCATGTGGAGTGCCCCCGCTGAAAATCAACAGCCACTGGGGTAGCACAGCATGACATCATTAGGATTGGCAAAGGCACATGCAAGATAGTCACTAAGGAATGCTCCAAGGGTTTGGAGTTGATTTCTTGGATAGATGTCTAAATTTGGATTGGGAAATTTGCTTTGTAGTAGCTTTTATTTCAGCATTGTGGCCAAGAGGACGCCGTGATGGTCAGTAACAGAGGGAAGGGAAGGTGTGGGATAAATGCTGAAAGGGGAATTGGGGTGTGGTCACTGGTACCGCAGGCGGATGATTCCATCTCAAATATCCCGGCCAGAAAGGGGCCGTCTGGGTTGCATCCTTCCATCTGCTTCCTCTTCTGCGCCTTCCTTTTCTACTACCCACTTTTATGCGTTTTCCTCTTCTACGTGTTCCTTTTCCCTCTGTGAGCGGATGTTGGAAATCTGAAATAAAAGCAGAAAATGCTGGAAATACTCAGCAGGTCAAGCAGCATCTTGACCTGAGACATTAACTCTGTTTCTTGTTCCACGAATGCTGTCTGAGCTGCTGAGTATTTCCAACATTTTCTGTCTTCTCCGAAGCCTTCCGAAGCTTTGCAAGCGTCCAGCAGCACTCCCTGCACACTTTTTTTAAACTTGTAACATCTATTTCCTATATGTGCATCAAAATGTACTTAATTGGCTGTATAGCGCTTTGGGACATCTGGTGGTCGTGAAAGATGCGATATAAATGCAAGTCTTTCATTCATTCTTTTATTGCACCAAGCCACCACATCAATAAAATATATTTTTTAAGTCCAAAAGCTTAAATACAAACTAACCTGAAACATGTGGGTGTCCCTTTAAGAAGCACTGGAAATGCAGAACTGGTGAATTAATTCTATGCTGTAATACATCATAAGGACTGTTTGCAGTTTTAATAATGGATGCTTCACCAGCAGAGACATGGGGAATGCTACACTTTACAGGCTAAGAGATTGTATCCCAGACATGATTGCAAAATTATTTTTGTTTAAGTAATAGTAGGGGCTGCCCAATCTGAGTTGTGGGAAAGCCCTTCAAGCAACCCTGCAGCTGCAGGCCCAAATCCTGGTTTCTGGTTGTGACTGGGAACTGGTCATCAGTTACACATTTTACATCTAACTCACAGTTGCTCTTACATTGATTGAGTGTGTGGAACTGTCCCTTTAAGAGAGCCTTGCTATCTTTACCCCAATCCTCCTCTTCGTTTGGTGCCATGTGTTGCTCCAACAGCGCTGCACCTCGTGGTCTGGCCACCACCATCTTTTTCTTCAGCGCAACACCTCGTGGTTTGGGCGCCATCTCTCCTCCATCCACAATGTCGACTGCTGTGATCCTCTTCTCCCCGGATTCTGCACCGAAGCTGGGAAGTCGCCTTTGGATCCGATTTTCTTCCTCTGGAGTCCTGCTACTGGAGCCTGGAAGGTGCGTTCAGGTCGTCTCAGCTGGATCTTCTCCACGCAGTTGTGCTGCGCGGTCTGTGCTTCGGGTGCTGTGCTGATCTGCTCTCTGGTGCCAGGTCCACCCTCAGGTAAGCGCTTGCTTTGCCTCTGAGCACGGAGAACGTCAATTGCTGGAGGGATGAAATCTTCCCAACTCCAATGGATCTTCTCCATCCACCTTCTTCCGAGTAGCGTTGGTCCATCACCTGAAACAATCCACAGGGGTAACTTGTGCACCGAGCCATCATGGAGTACCTTTACATCCGTACTCCTAACGACTGGGATAAGTTCATTGATGTAGATGCGCAGCTTTGCCTGAACCGGGACCAACTTGGGTCGTTCAGCTTGAATGTCCCATAGCCTCTCAGAGGCTTCTTGATTCATTACTGACTGGCTCGCCCCCGTGTCACTTCCATGAAGACTGGAATGCCATTTATCTCGACTTCCATCGTCAACGGAGAACACTGGGTGGTGCAGGTAAACATGCTATATACCTCATCGTGGGGCTGAGCTGCCTCTCTGACCATCGTTTCATAATCCGCGCTGGATTCATGGCCATCTTCATCAACACAGTGAGTCATATTTCTTTTACACATTCGCTGGAGGTGGCCCTTTGTGCTGCAGCCTTTACACACATAGTCTTTAAAGCGGCACTGGTGAGCCCTGTGATTCCCTCCACAGTGCCAGCATGGAGCTACTCGGTTAGACCCCCTCGGCAGACTCTGAGTTAAGGGACTCGGGGGCCTGTTCTCTCTCCCCTGAGGAGATTCACATTCTGCAGTCCAGCCTCTAAAATGCACCATTTTGTGTACAGTACTTGCTGGGTTTGAGTCCTGAGGATGAGTCATCTGCCTAGAGCTGTAGGTCGAGGTCATGAATGCCTGGTTCATGGAGATAGCCTTCTGCAGTGTGACTGTGGTATCCACAGATAGTAGCTTATGAAGAATGGCCTCGTGGCCGATTCCAATGACAAAGTTATCCCGCAGCGCTTTGGTGAGGTGGTCGCCGAAATCACACGATGCCGCCAGCCTCCTGAGGTCTGCAGCATATTTCGCGATTTCCTGGCCTTCGGGCCGTCAGTGGGTGTAAAACCGGTGTCTGGCTGTGAGGATGATTTCTTTGGGCTTGAGTTGTTCGTGAATTAGCGTTACAAGCTCCTCGTACATCTTGGTCGTTGTCTTCGCTGTTGCCAGCAAGTCCCTGACGAGGCTCACAACTGACACATGACACCTTTCATGACGAACGTCCCATAGTACTTTACAGTCAATGAAGTATTTTTTAAACTGTAGTCACTGTTGTCATGTGGGAAATGCAGCACCCGATTTGCGTACAACCAGCTCCCACAAACAGCAATGTGAGAATGACCAGATAATCTATTTTAGTGATGTTGATTGAGGGATAAATATTGGCCAAGACACCAGAGATAAGTCCGTTGCTCTTCGAAATAGTGCCATGGGAACTTTTACGTCCACCTGAAAGAGCAGACGGGGTCTCAGTTTAACGTCTCATCTGAAAGACGGCACCTTTGACAGTGCAGCACTCCCTTCACCGCACGTCAAATTCAAGAGAACTGCAGGGAGCAGCACCAATCTTTGCACATGGCCTTCTTTGATCACACAAAGGTCTTCGAGACTGTAAACTATGAGGGATTATGGAGCATCCTCCTCAAATTCGGCTGCCCTCAAAAGTTTGTCACCATCCTCCGCCTGCATCACGATGACATGCAGGCCGTGATCCTGACCAACAGATCCACCACTGACCCAATACACGTACGGATCGGGGTCAAGCAAGGCTGTGTCATCGCACCAACGCTCTTCTCGATCTTCCTTGCTGCAATGCTCCATCTCACCCTCGATAAACTCCCCGCTGGAGTGAGCTAATCTACAGAACAAACGGGAAAATGTTCAACCTCCGTTGCCTCCAGCCCAGATCTAAGGTCGTCCCATCCTCTGTCATTGAATTACAGTATGCAGGTGACACTTGCGTTTGCGCACACTCGGAGGTCGAACTCCAAACAATCATCAACACCTTCACCGAAGCGCATGAGAGCACAGGCCTTACATTAAACAACCTGCCCCCGCCACATAATACCGCTCCCCGATTATCAAGATCCATGACGAGGCCTTGGATAGCGTGGATCATTTTCCATACCTCGGGAGCCTACTGTAAACAGGGGCAGACGTTGATGACGAAGTCCAACACTGCCTTCAGTGTTCCAGTGCAGCTTTCGGTCGCCTGAGGAAAAGAGTGTTTGAAGACCAGCATCTCAAACCCGGCACCAAGCTCATGGTCTATAGAGCAGTGGTGTTACCCGCCCTCCTATATGCCTCAGAGACATGGACTATGTACAGCAGGCACCTCAAAGCACTCGAGAAGTACCACCAACGCTGCCTCCGCAGGATACTGCAAATCCATTGGCAGGATAGGTGCACCAACATCAGTGTTCTCACTCAGGCCAACATCCCCAGCATCGAAGCACTGGCCTCGCTCGATCAGCTACGATGGATGGGCCACATTGTCTGCATGACCGATGCTAGACTCCCAAAACAAGCGCTTTATTGAGAGCTCCGACATGGCAAGCGAGTCCCAGGTGGGCAGAGGAAATGCTTCAAGAACACCTTCAAAACCTCCTTGAAAAAGTGCAACATCCCCACCGACACCTGGGAATCCCTGGCCCAAGACTGCTCAAAGTGGAGAAGAAGCATCCGGGAAGGTGCCGACCACCTCGAGTCTGTTCGCCGGGAGCAAGTGGAAGCCAAGCGCAAACTACGGAAGAAGCGTATGGCAACCCAAGCACCCCACCCACCCGCCCCTTCAACCACCATCTGCCCCATCTGTGTCCCGCATTGGACTCATCGGTCACCTGAAAACTCATATTAGTGTGGAAGCAAGTCATCCTCGACTCCAACGGATTGCCTCCCTCAGTACTGCATTGGATTGTCAGCCAAGATTTTAGTGCTCAAGTCTCTGGAGTGGGACTTGAACCGACAACCATAAAATAACAGGGAAATTAAAAAACACAGCAGGTCTTCGAAAGGAAAAGATATAAATTCCAAGTGGAGATGGCAAGCTGCTGGTAGAGCTCAGTCTTTTGACCAGCAGCAGGGCGGAAAGTTGGGACTTGGAGGACCACATCATACGATTGACTCCTGCCAGTGAACGGTAAGTATACAAGTCAAGATTGTTGCTGGAGTGCCATCTAGTGGTGAGTTCAGCAAAGGTGATTGAAGCAGCACTACAGTATTAAAATAAATAAGAAATTTCAAATATTCCAGCGATACGCAAGATTGATAAAATTATAGCACAGGAAGTAACAGTGACAATCAGGAAGTATGTGCCAGATACAAGGACGCATTAACCCTATTTTCCTCTCCACAGATGCTGCCTGACCTGTTGTGTTTCTGGCATTTTCTGTTATTATTTCAGATTTCCAACAGTCTGCAGTAATTTGCTTTTTGTTTTATATTGATAGATACTGTTACAAACAAAAACTCAAATACGTTTCATTACTAATTTCATCTGAAAAATTCTCATTCATTCCTGCTTTGTGCTCACCACCAATCGCTCAATTCCCCAGGTGAGGACTGTTGCACTTTTGGTCAACCTTTACCCTTCTTACTGTAGATTATTTTGGTTCTCATATCTTAAATCACTCTCAAGGGTGAGTCCCAATTCCCACAGAGTGTCTAGCGGAATGGAGTCGAGAACACTCGAGTCAAAGGCAGAGTCTCGATTGAGGAGATCTTCGAAGTGCTCCTTCCAGCGGGCCCTGGACTGCCTCGGTGTCCTTGATGAGTGTTTCCCCGTTCTTGGCCAGCAGTGGGGTGGGGCCTTGGATGTTTGGACCGTATGTGGCCTTGACTGCGGTGAAGAATCCTCGTACATCATGGCTGTCGACCAGCTGCGGTATCTCCTGTGCTTTCTCCATCCACCACCTGTTCATTCGGTCCCAGGTTTTTTATTGGACCTTAGCCTTTAGCTGTCTGTAATGCTGCCTTGCTGCTCCCGAGTTGGGTTGCTGTTTAAGGCTCAGAAATGCCCTGCGCTTGCAATCTATTAGCTTTTGAATCTCCTGATCATTCTCATCAAACCAGTCCTGGTGTTTCCTGGTTGAGTGACCGAGTGTCTCTTTGCAGGCACTGGTTTTGGAGGCCTGGAGGACAGACCAAGCGCTGTGGGCATTCTGCGTCTCGGGGTCCTCAAGGCACGCCAGGTTAGCTGTGAGGCGCTGACTGTAAAGGGCTCTCTTAGCTGGGTCCTTAAGTGTCTCGGCATTAACTTTTTTGCGACAGTGCTTCTGCTGTCCCCTTCGCTTTGGGGCTATGTTGATGTCAATGATGGATCGGATTAGGCGGTGGTCCGTCCAGCAGTCAACAGCTCCTGTCATGGCGGAGGGGACGAAATCCGCACTGTGACTCCGGGAGAAGCTCCTCGGCCACGGGGAGAAGACGGTTGAGGAGGACTCTAGCGACAACTTTCCCAGTGGCTGGTAGCAAGGAGATTCCTCCGTAGTTGCCGCAGTCGGACTTTCCCCCTTTTTTAAAGATGGTCACGATCACTGCATCTCGAAGATCTCCCGGCATGCTCGCCTCCCTCCAGGTGAGAGAGATGAGGTTGTATATTCGTGCCAGCAGTGCCTCTCCGCCATACTTCAGTGCCTCAGCAGGGATTCCATCCGCTCCCGTAGCCTTGTTATTTTTTACCTGTCTTATGGCTTTTTCTACCTCGTGCAGTGTTGGGGTCTCACTTGATTTTTGCAGCGCGACAGCTGCAGGAAAAATGGAGGGAACAGCGCCAGCCCTTATACATGACCGCCTTCGACCTTACAAAGGCCTTTGACACTGTCAACCACGAGGGTCTATGGAGCGTCCTCCTCCATTTCGGATGCCCCCAAAAGTACGTCACCATCCTCCGCCTGCTCCACGACGACATGCAGGCCCTGATCCTTACCAACGGATCCATCACAGACCCAATTCACGACTGGACCGGAGTCAAGCAGGACTGCGTCATCGCCCCAACCCTCTTCTCAATCTTCCTCACTGCAATGCTTCACCTCACAGTTGACGAGCTCCCCACTGGAGTGGAGCTAAACTACAGAACCAGGGGGAAGCTGTTCAACCTTCGCCGTCTCCAGGCCATGTCCAAGACCACTCCAACCTCTGTCGTCGAGCTACAGTACACAGATGATGCCTGTGTCTGTGCACACACAGAGGTTGAACTCCAGGACATAGTTGACGTATAACCGAGGCGTATGAAAGCAGGGGCTTTACGCTAAACATCAGTAAGACAAAGGTCCTCCACCAGCCCGTCCTCGCCGCACAGCACTGCCCCTCAGACATCAAGATCCACGGTGCGACCCTGGACAACGTGGACCACTCCCCTTATCGTGGGAGCCTCCTATCAACAAGAGCGGGCATTGACGATGAGATCCAACAGCGCCTCCAGTGCGCCAGTGCAGCCTTCGGCCGCCTGAGGAAAAGAGTGTTTGAAGACTAGTCCCTCAAGACTGTCACCAAGGTCATGGTCTCCAGAGCTGTAGTAATACCCGCCCTCCTGTATGGCTCAGAGACGTGGATCATGTGCAGTAGATACCTGAAGTCGCTGGAGAAATACAGCGAACGATGTCTCTGCAAGATCCTGCAAATCCGCACTAACATCAGCATCCTTGTCCAGGCCAACATCCCCAGCATTGAAGCACTGACCACACTTGATCAGCTCCGCTGGGCAGGCCACATAGTTCGCATGCCAGATACAAGACTCCCAAAGCAAGCGCTCTATATGAACTCGTCCACGGCAAACGAGCCAAAGGTGGGCAGAGGAAACGTTACAAGTACACCCTTAAAGTTTCCCTGATAGAGTGCGACATCCCCACTGACACCTGGGAGTCCCTGGCCACAGACCTCCCTAAGTGGAGGTGCTGAGCACCTCTAGTCTCATCGCCGAGAGCATGCAGAAATCAAGCGCAGGCAGCGGAAGGAGCGTGCGGCAAACCAGACTCCCCACCCACCTTTTCCCTCAACGACTATCTGTCCCACCTGTAACAGAGCCTGTGGTTCTCGCATTGTGCAGCCACCTAAGAACTCATGCTAAGAGTGGAAGCAAGTCTTCCTCGATCCTGAGGGACTGCATGTGATGAGAGTGTCTAGCCTAGTCTTGAGATGGAGACAAGCTTTCAGTAATGTGCCCGGGGAAACAAACACCAAACCCTGCCTAGTAATTGTATTTTTCAACGGCTCCATAGATTCTCTGTCCAGCCTTTGATAGAAATGAAGCATCACATCTGACTTTGTTTTAATTTTAACAAATATTTGGCAAATGAACTAAATAGTGACCAAATGAATAATCAAATGGTGATACATATTTGCAGTAAAAAGTCATATGTCTAAATCCATGAGGGGCAAAATAGTAAAAAGGTCACAACCCCAAGAACTAAGCTAACCTTTTGTAAATAACTTTTTACAGTGCTTCTTTTTCTTATTGCATATCTTACCATTGTGGAAGTATATATTTATTTAAACTGTTCCTTGGAAATTTTTCTCTCTTTCAGGAATTTCAAACTGATCCATCACTTCTCTTGAAGAAAATCAAATTAGCTTTCTGATTCAAACAGAATCATGCTCTTTAAATCCCAGAAAAGAGTTACTGGGATTTCCTGAACTTTGAATAATTGACCACTAAATTGAAAAAGGAACTGGCATTCACATAAAAACTGAATTAATCACATATCATTGGTTAAGTTTCAATTATTCTCTCTATTCAGCCTGTAACTAACAAAATGTATGACATTATAAGGATGGATGACGATTTTAGCTATTTTTAACCTTGAATAACTGTGATTGGATTTAAAGAGACAGCAACCAATTAAAACTAGATAAATTCCTTTTATTTGTCACAGGAATGCCCATTTCCATAAACTCTGCCACATTCACAATGTAGGAAAGCCATACAGAAAACTGCACAGCACTGCAACAAAATAGGTCACAGTAAGTTATATGAGGCTTGTAGCTGAACGTCAGTCAGGCATAGGCAATCCCTCGGAATCGAGGAAGACTTGCTTCCAACTGAACGTAATAGTGGTGCCACAACATGAATGGGGAGAAACTGCAACTCCTCTAAGAGTGAAAGAAGAATTTGCTGGGTTTGTGTCGTTCGAGCTTGTGCATGCTATACCAGTATAACTAAAGATTTATGAAAGTCTGGAGTAAGCCAGTCAACACTGCTATCTTTGGCAAGATTCTTATCAAATTGTAATCTCCCACCTCAGGAAGATGGCACCATGTGAATGAGTATTAGGCAGTCCCTTGTATCGAGGATGACCTGCTTCCACACCAAAAATAGATGAGTTCACAGGTATTTCAATGAGGGACCTGACAATCTAGGTCCCCAATTACATACTAAAGGGTGGAAGATGCCTGTGCATGGATTCTTTTAATGTGGAGTGGCTGTTGCACACCAGCCACTACATGGGCTTGACAGAGCTAGGTCTTGATCCAGTGGTAAGGGTTAACCAAGACGACTGGAGACCAAACTCTGCTGCATGGACCTAGTGCACACGCATGCACCTACTATCCATAGTTCGCAGTGTGGGCTGCCCCTGGGCCTTCGCCTCTTCTGGGCCCAGAACCCTCGCCTCTCCTGGGCCCCGATCACGATGCTCCTGGGCCCTGATCTCTCACTGCTCCTCCATTCCGATCAATAATGGAGCAGTCAGAAACAGGACAACAATTAGTCTCCTCTTATCTTGGAGACATCAAATATCAAAACTGTTAATTGAAATATAAAAATAGTAAACTCCAGCCGAGTTGAAGATTAACATCAGCAGAAACAAACACCAATTAACAGAATGAACACGATTCAGAAGGATGTGAATAACAGCAGCAATAACAGCAGAATCCAAACCCTGTAGTCACTTGTGATCTCGCTGGTGTACCAGCAGGGTGGAATAACAGAGTGAATCCCTTCCCACACTTAGAGCAGGTGAACAGCCTCTCCCCAGTGTGAACTCGCTGGTGTACCAGCAGGGTGGAATAACAGAGTGAATCCCTTCCCACACTCAGAGCAGGTGAACAGCCTCTCCCCAGTGTGAACTCGCTGGTGTGCCAGCAGGCTGGGAGAGTGAGTGAATCCCTTCCCACACTCAATGAGGAATGAAGGACCCAAATGACTGAGTTGGAAATTCCCAGTTTCGCAGTGCAACATTTCCGCCACTATGTCATACTCTCCATCCTTCATGGTGTTGTCTTGCTGGAGAGTAAGCAAAAAGATTATGGGGGGAGACTTTCGCCTTCATTTTCGGCGTTTTTCTCAGTGGTACAGCTGTTTTTGTGAGAGAAACTGCCTGGCGAAAGTTTCCCCCTTACTTTTGAAATGGTACCGCCCACATCTCGGAATGTTCACCAGGAGCAAACCGCCAAAGTGCACCAGCGAGAAAATCACCAGGGCGTAAGTTTGGCCTCATTGGAGGCCCGTCCAGATCGTCGAGGGAACCGCCCTGTGAAAACTGCTTAAACAGGGCGGTAGGTGAGTACTCTGCAAAGAAATGTAAGTTAAAGGTTCTTTATTTATTTTTTTTTTCATTGTAAAACTAGCTTGAGAATGATTTTTAACTTATTTTTTTAGTGAAAATTAAAAAAAAAAGTTTTCCCCCTCCCTAGGCCCAACCGCAGCCTCGGAGTAAATTTTTAAAAAAATGTTAAGAACTGCCCGTTTCACCTAGTTTCACCTTTAACCGCCGAGAAACCACCGAGAATGCTGGTGCAAGATCCATTTTCTCGCCGGGTGATATTTTTTACCTTAGTTATCGAAATTCTCGGCAGCGTTACTTGCAAAATGTTAGCGTTTTTTCTGGGCGGCAATCGGGCGTTGAGGGGTATTGTGTTCCTAACACAGATGAGACTGCACACAGGGAGGTTAAAGTAACAGTGACCTCAGTCTTTATTAAGACACTCCCAGAGTGAGGAACAGGCCTTAGGGGCCGGCTTATATACAGTGCTCCCAAGGGATGCTGGGATCCCTTGGGTCTTCAGGGGATGAGCTCCCTGGTGGCGGAACATGGGAGTGTATGCTTTACAGATACACAACATCACTCCCCGCCCCCCCCCCCCCCCCCCCCCCCACTGCCCCGCAAAGTCAAAGTGAAAACTATTTACAAGGTGAGGCGGTCGGGAGCCTTTCTTTCCCTGGTGGACCGCCTCGGTACAAATGTCTGTTCTGGTGTGTTGGCAGTGCCCTCACTGGGCTGGCGTGTTGTTGGCCCTGCAGGGCTGCTGGGTGAGCCTGGCCTTGCTGGGCATGATGGGTTCGATTTCCTGGTCCGGCATGGTGTCGTTGATCATTTGGGTGTGTGTTGTGGGCTCAAAAAAGGTGGTGTCTGCTGTGGGTTGTTCAGGGCAGTCTGTGAACCGCAGCCTCATTTGGTCCAGGTGCTTTCTGCAAATTTGTCCATTGTCTAGTTTGACTTCAAACATCCTACTCCCTTCTTTAGCTATCACCGTGCCCGCGATCCACTTGGGACCATGTCCATAGTTTAGCACATACACAGGGTCATTCAGATCAATTTCCTGTGACACAGTGGCGCGACCATCGTTTACATTTTGTTGCTGCCTGCTCTCTACCTGATCATGCAGGTTGGGGTGAACCAGCAAGAGTCTAGTTTTAAGTGTCCTTTTCATGAGTAGCTCAGCCTGGGGCGCCCCTGTGAGCGAGTGGGGTCTTGTGCGGTAGCTGAGCAGTACTCAGGACAGGCGGGTTTGGAGTGAGCCTTCTGTGACTTGTTTAAGGCTCTGTTTGATGGTTTGTACTGCCTACCCTGCCTGCCCATTGGAGGCTGATTTAAACGGGACAGAGGTGACATGTTTGATCCCATTGCGAGTCATGAATTCTTTAAATTCGGCACTGGTGAAACATGGCCCGTTGTCACTGACCAGTATGTCAGGCAGGCCGTGGGTGGCAAACATGGCCCTCAGGCTTTCAATGGTGGCGGTGGCGGTGCTTCCCGACATTATTTCACATTCAATCCATTTTGAAAAAGCATCCACCACCACCAGGAACATTTTACAGAGAAACGGGCCTGCATAGTCGACATGGATCCTCGACCATGGTCTGGAGGGCCAGGACCACAAACTTAGTGGTGCCTCTCTGGGCGCGTTGCTCAACTGAGCACATACGCTGCATTGCCGTACACAGGACTCTAAGTCAGAGTCAATACTGGGCCACCACACGTGGGATTTGACTATCGCTTTCATCGTTACTATACCCGGGTGTGTGCTGTGGAGATCCGAGATGAAGGTCTCCCTGCCCTTTTTTGGTAGCACTACGTGGCTACCCCACAACAGGCAGTCTGGCTGAATGGACAGCTTGTCCTTTCGCCGCTGGAACGGCTTGATTGGCTCTTGCATTTCAATGGGGATGCTGGCCCAGCTCCCATGCAGTACACAGTTTTTTACTAGGGACAGCAGAGGATCTTGGATGGTCCAAGTCCTAATCTGGTGGGCCGTGACAGGTGATTTATCATTTTCAAATGCTTCCATGACCATCAACAAGTCTGCGGGCTGCGCCACCATCAACAAGTTTGCAGGCTGCACCATTTCCACCCCCGTGGTGGGCAATGGTAGCCGACTGAGAGCATCTGCACAGTTCTCGGTGCCTGGCCTGTAGCGGATGGTATAGTTATACGCTGATAGCGCGAGTGCCCACCTTTGTATGCGGGCTGACGCATTAGTATTTTTCCATTGTTTTCAGCGAACAGGGATGTGAGGGGCTTGTGATCGGTTTCCAGCTCAAATTTGAGGCCAAACAGGTACTGATGCATTTTCTTTACCCCGAACACACACGCTAATGCCTCTTTCTCAATCATGCTATCGGCCCTCTCGGCCTTAGACAAGCACCTGGAAACATAGGCGATAGGTTGCAACTTCCCCGCAACGTTAGCTTATTGTAATACACACCCAACTCCGTACGACGATGCGTCACATGCTAGCACAAGTCTTTTACACGGGTTATACAATACAAGCAGCTTGTTGGAGCATAAAATGTTTCTGGCTTTCTCAAAAGCAATTACTTGGTTTTTTTCCCCATACCCAGTTCTCACCTTTGCACAATAACATACGTAGGGGCTCTAAGAGGGTGCTTAACACTGGTAGGAAGTTACCAAAATAGTTGAGGAATCCCAGGAACGACTGCAGCTCTGTGACGTTCTGTGTCCTGGGCGCGTTCCTGATAGCCTCTGTCTTGGCATCTGTGGGCCGAATGCCGTCCGCCGTGATCTTTCTTCCCAAAAACTCCACTTCTGTTGCCATGAAGACGCATTTCGACCTCTTCAGCCGCAGCCCTACGTGATCCAGTCGCTGGAGGACCTCCTCCAGGTTTTGTAGGTGCTTGGCGATGTCCCGACCCGTAACCAATATGTCGTCTTGAAAGACCACCGTGTGTGGTACCGACTTGAGTAGGCTCTCCATGTTTCTCTGGAAGATCGCTGCAGCCGACCGAATTCCAAATGGGCATCTGTTGTAGATGAACAGACCCTTGTGCGTGTTGATGTAGGTGAGGCCCTTCAAAGACTCCTCCAGCTCCTGCGTCATTTAGGACGAAGTTAGGTTAAGCTTGGTGAATGTCTTGCCTCCTGCCAGCGTCGCAAATAGGTCGTCTGCCTTAGGTAGCGGGTATTGGTCCTGCAGCGAGAAACGATTAATAGTTACTTTATAATCGCCGCAAATCCTGACCGTGCCATCACTTTTGAGTACTGGAACAATCGGGCTGGCCCACTCGCTGAATTCCACTGGGGAGATGATGCCCTTGCGCTGCAGCCTGTCCAGCTCAATTTCCACTCTCTCTCTCATCATTTGAGGTACCGCTCACGCCTTGTGGTGAATGGGTCGTGCCTCTGGGACCAAGTGGATCCGCACCTTCGCCCCGGAAATGTTTCCAATGCCTGGCTCAAAAGGGAAGGAAATTTGTTAAGAACCTGGGTACATGAGGCCTCATTGACATGTGATAGCGCTCGGATGTCATCCCAGTTCCAGCAGATTTTGCCCAGCCAGCTCCTTCCAAGCAGTGTGGGGCCATCGCTCATGTGAATGGGGCTCAGGGCTGGCCTGAATGCCTTGTTGCACCACAGTCTCTCAAACATCTTTTTACTCATGATGGATTGGCTAGCACCAGTGTCCAGTTCCATGGCTACAGGTAAGCCATTAAATTTTACGTTTAGCATTATATGTGGACATTTTGTCGAGAATGTGTGCATCCCATGTACTTCAGCATCTGCCTCCTCTCTCTGAGGCTCGAAATTGCTTTGATCCACCATGGACCGATCTTCCTCTGCCACGTGGTGGTTAGCAGGTTTTGCAGAGCTTGCAGCTCGTTTGCAAACTCGTTGGAGGTGCCCCATTGTTCCACAGCTCTTGCAAACATACCCTTTGAAGCAGCATGAATAGGCTGAATGGAAGCCTCCACAACGCCAACAAGGTGTGAATTGCCTTGCATTCATCCTTTTTTGGGGACTCTGAGTCATCTGGGTCACCTGAGGCCTGCTGGCAGTTGCAGACTAGTGGTTTCTGCCTTGTACATTTCTGCTCGCAAAAACAGTTCCAGTTAATTTATGAGCATTGCTAGCACTTGTTTGCTGAGAGATTTGTTTGGTGTTATCACTGGTGGACATAAACGCGTGTGCTATCGCAATGGCCTTACTGAGGGTCGGTGTCTCTACAGTCAAAAGTTTTCGTAGGATGGTCTCGTGGCCAATGTCCAGTACAAAAAGGTCTTGAGCATTTGCTCCAGGTAGCCATCAAACTCACATTGTCCTGCAAGTCGCCTTTGCTCGGCGACGTAACTCGCCACTTCCTGACCTTCAGATCGCTGACACATGTAGAACCGATACCTCGCCATCAGCACGCTCTCCCACGGGTTAAGATACTCCCGAACCAGTGTACACAGCTCCTCATACGACTTATCTGTGGGTTTCACCGGAGCCAGAAGATTCTTCATGAGGCTTTAGGTCGGTGCCCCGCAGACCGTGAGGAGGACCACTCTCCTTATTGCAGCGCTTCCTTCTCCGTCCAGCTCGTTGGCTACAAAGTACTGGTCTAACCGTTCGACATAGGCTTCCCAGTCCGCACCCTCCGAGAACTTCTCCAGGATGCCCACAGTTTGCTGCATCTTTGCGTTGGATTCGTATACTCGTTGCCAGTTATTGTGTTCCTAACACAGATGAGGCTGCACACAGGGAGGTTGAAGTAACAGTGACCTCAGTCTTTAATAAGACACACCAGAGTGAGGAACAGGCTTATATACAGTGTTCCCAAGGGATGCTGGGATCCCTTGGGACTTCAGGGGATGAGCTCCCTTGTGGCAGAACATGGGAGTGCATGCTTTACAAATACACAACAAGAGGCTTTTAGGAAAGGCTTGCCCTTTAGCAACTACTGGAACAGAGACAGAGAAGAAGAAAGAAAAAGGGGGAAAAAAAGGAGATCAAAAAGAGTAAATTAATGCAGTTTTAAACTGGACTGAAGAATGCACATGCAAGTCACATTTTCACTGTTGCATTAGCTATAACACAATTAATTCATGAACAGGCTGTCGTTTACTATCAGTGTGATGGGCACAAACTGTGCCTTTGTTTTTGACAAGTGCAGTAATCTCAGGTTACCTGCTTTTCATTTGGGACTAAAAAATTTCTCACATCGAGAAATTGGAGATTGTTGAAAACTCAGTTGTCCCCTTAACAATACTCTGGTCATGGCTCAGTAAATGAATGTGTTACTGTACCATCCAGATAAGATCCCAGGTTCGCAGCTCTCAGGAGGGTGGAACAGGTGCTACAATTGACATTAGTGTCCCTGGGGAGAGGGAGGAGGAAATGTTGTTACTATCTAGTCATTCCAGCTGGAAACTTGATGTGTGTGGATGTCTGGTGGAAATAGGATTGTGCTTGATGGTGATGCCCTCTGCACTTGAATAGGCTTCTAACATTCACTGAAGAATGGTTCTTTTACTTTGAGTTGTTTGTAGGGTGTGTTAAGACCTCATCTCTCTCATCTGGAGGGAGGAGAGCATGCCGGGAGATCTCAGAGATGCAGTGATCGTGACCATCTTTAAAAAAGGGGGACAAGTCCGACTGCGGCAACTACAGAGGAATCTCCCTGTTATCAGCCATTGGGAAAGTCGTCACTAGAGTCCTCCTCAACCGTCTTCTCCCTGTGGCTGAGGAGCTCTGCTCGGAGTCACAGTGGGGATTTCGTCCCCTACAGGGCACAACGGACATGATCTTTGCAGCACGACTGCTGCAGGAAAAATGCAGGGAACAGCACCAGCCCTTATACATGGCCTTCTTGGAACTTACAAAGGCCTTTGACCGCGAGGGTCTATGGAGCATCCTCCTCCGCTCTGGATGCCCCCAAAAGTTCGTCACCATCCTCCGCCTGCTCCACGACAACATGCAGGCCGTGATCCTTACCAACAGATCCATTACAGACCCAATCCACGTCCGGACCGGGGTCAAACAGGGCTGCGTCATCGCCCCAACCTCTTCTCAATCTTCCTCGCTGCCATGCTCCACCTCACAATCAACAAGCTCCCCGCTGGAGTGGAACTAAACTACAGAACCAGTGGGAACCTGTTCAATCTTTACCAGTACGCGGACGATGCCTGCGTCTGCGCACATACAGAAGCTGAACTCCAGGACATAGTTGACGTATTTACTGAGGCGTACGAAAGCATGGGCCTTACGCTAAACATCAGCAAGACAAAGTTCCTCCACCAGCCTTTCCTCACCGCACAGCATTGTCCCCCAGCCATTAGCACTCAGAGAGTTGTTAACCTGTGGAATTCCCTGCCGCAGAGAGTTGTTGATGCCAGTTCATTGGAAATATTCAAGAGGGAGTTAGATATGGCCCTTACGGCTAAGGGGATCACGGGATATGGAGAGAAAGCAGGAAAGGGTTACTGAGGTGAACAATCAGCCATGATCTTATTGAATGGTGGTGCAGGCTCGAAGTGCCGAATGGCTTACTCGTGCACCTATTTTCTATGTTTCTATGTTTCTATCAAGATCCACGGCGTGGCCCTGGACAATGTGGACCACTTCCCCTATCTCGGGAGCCTCCGATCAACAAGAGCAGGCATTGACGACGAGATCCAACACCGCCTCCAGTGCGCCAGTGCAGCCTTCGGCCGCCTGAGGAAAAGAGTGTTTGAAGACCTGGCTCTCAAAACTGCCACCAACCTCATGGTCTACAGGGCTGTAGTAATACCCGCCCTTCTATATGGCTTAGAAACATGGACCATGTACAGTAGATACCTCAAATCACTGGAAAAATACCACCAACGATGCCTCCGCAAGATCCTACAAATCCTCTGGGAGGACAGATGCACCAACATTAGTGTCCTCGACCAGGCCAACATCCCCAGCATCGAAGCACTGATTAGCTCTGCTGGGCAGGCTACATAGTTCGCATGTTAGAGTTTGTCAGTTCATCGCACTTGAAGGGAAGTTTCATCATAGGCATTCCCTCGAAATTGAGGAAGACTTGCTTCTACTCTAAAAGTGACTTTTTAGGTGACTGAACAGTCCAATATGGGAATTACAGTCTCTGTCACAGGTGGGGCGGAAAGGGTGGGTGGGACTGGTTTGCCACACGCTCCTTCCGCTGCCTGCGCCTGTTTTCTGCATGCTCTCGGCAATGAGACTCGAGGTGCTCAGTGCCCTCCCAGATGCACCTCCTCCACCTAGGGCGGTCTTTGGCCAGGGACTCCCAGGTGTCGGTGGGGATGTTGGATTTTTCAAGGAGGCTTTGAGGGTGTCCTTGTAATGTTTCCTCTGCACACCTTGGGCTCGCTTGCCGTGTAGGAGTTCCGAGTAGACCGCTTGCTTTGGGAGTCTTGTATCAGGCATGCGAACAATGTGGCCCACCCAATGGAGCTGGTCGAGTGTGGTCCGTGCTTCGATGTTGGGGATGTTGGCCTGATCGAGGATGCTAATGTTGGTGCGTCTGTCCTCCCAGGGGATTTGCAGGATCTTGCAGAGACATCGTTGGTGGTATTTCTCTAGCGATTTGAGGTGTCTACTATATATGGTCCACGTCTCTGAGCCATACAGGAGGGCGGCTATCACTACAGCCCTGTAGACCATGAGTTTGGGGACAGATTTGAGGGCCTGATCGTCGAACACTCTTATCCTCAAGCAGCCGAAGGCGCACTCGAAGCGGTGTTAAACCTTGCGTCGATGCCTGCCCTTGCTGATAATAGGCTCCCGAGGTATGGAAAGTGGTCCACGTTGTCCAGGGCTGCGTCGTGGATCTTGATGACTGGGGGACAGTGCTGTGTGGTGGGGTCAGGTTGGTGGAGGACCTTTGACTTACGGATGTTTAGTGTAAGACCCATGCTTTCTTATACCTCAGTGAAGATGTTGACTATGACTTGAAGTTCAGTCTCTGAATGTGCGCAGACGCAAGCGTCATCCGCATATTGTAATTCGACGACAGAGGTTGGGATGATCTTGGATCTGGACTGGAGATGTTGAAGGTTGAACAGGTTCCCATTGGTTTTGTAGTTTAGTTCCACTCCAGCGGGGAGCTTGTTGAGTGTGAGGTGGAGCATCGCAGCGGGAACTTTCTGCCGAACTTGAGCACGTTGTTGGAGCCGCTACACGCGCTCCTGCGTAAGGGTTGCAATTGGTTTTGGGGGGGACTGTCAGGAACGGGCTTTTGATTGGGCGCGAAACCTACTTTGTTCAAACAAGTTGTTGACCCTGTACGACCCCTGTAAAAAATTGGTTCTGACATGTGATGCATTGTCCTCTGGGGTTGGGTGCGTGTTGCAGCAGGGCTATCGCGTCTTCTGCTGGCCTATAGATCCCGACCGCACTTGCTCACGGGGGTCCCGCCCGCAGAGCTACTAATGAAACGGACACTCAAAACTCGGTTGTCCCTCATTCACCCAGTCCTGACCGACATAGTTGAGGGCAAGCGCAAGTCACAAAACGAGTACCATGACCGTAATTCGAGGGGGAGATGTATAGAAATAAATGATCCTGTATTCGTCCTCAATCATGCCATGAGGCCCAAGTGGCTTGAGGGCACTGTAATTGACAAAGAGGGGAATAGGGTCATCGTGGTAAAACTCAACAATGGTCAGATATGCCGTAAGCATCTGGACCAAGTAAAAAAAAGGTTCAGCATTGACACGGAGGAACCTGAAGAAGACCATGAGATGGAGCTCACAACACCGCCAGTGAACGAGCAACAAGAGCAATCAGAAGAATGCACAGTCCCTGCGGTCAGCCCGAACAGGCTGGAATCACCACAGGTGACAGACACTCACGTCAGTGTCCAACAACCAGAGCCCCAACTGCGGCGCTCCACGAGGGAGCGTAGACCACCTGAAAGACTAAACCTATGATCCCAATAAGACTTTGGGGGGGGAGGTAATGTCATGTATGTAACCACAATGTAACACCACTGTATTACTGTATACACTCAACCTAGATGCACACCTTGACCACAAGGGGTGAACTTGTGGGAGACACTCCTTACCTGATCACACAGATATAAAAAGGGAGGTCCCACGCAGGGTCATGGTCTTTGGAGTCCTGTGAATAAAGAGTTAAGGTCACAGAGTGACCTTGTCCCCAGAATGTGCCTCGTGTGGTTTCATACTGTAGAGTAAGGACTTTACAGTATCGATACCGGTCCCGTTGCCCTGCTGAGGTCACTTGCTCTGCAGCTCGTGAGTGTTGGCTGCTTGTGGCCACACTCCATGGTGCATGACTCTGGTCCCCGGGACACCGGCTACAGCATTGGGTAGCTCGCTGGACCTGTGTTCTCCCGATGGGTGTCTGCCCGCTGCATTGGCTGCGTGCAGTTGAAACCCTGCATCGCACAACTTTTCATTACTTATGCTGGACACATTGTGGGTCCAATTGCGATCGCACAACTTTTTCTCGCTGGTTGTATGTGCACAGTTCAGATCATCAATTACACATTTTACATAATCGCGCAGTTTTTCCTAGATTATTAGTTGCACATTTTACATGATCAATTACACTTTTTTCCTCTGACTTACAATTACTATTACATTGCTTGTGTGGAACTGTCCCTTTAATTGTAGTGGGTTGCAGGCCTCCTTTAAGAGAGCCTTGCTTTCTTTACCCCAATCCGCTTCTCCATTTGGTGCCACGTGTTGCTCCATCAGCGCTGCACCTCATGGTCTAGCCGCGGCCATCTTTGTCTTCAGTGCCTCACCTCGTGGTTTGGCCGCCATTGTTCCTCCATCCATGATGTCGACTGCGGTGATCCTCTTCTCCCTGGGTTCTGCCACCAAAGCTGGGGAGTCGCCTTTGGATCTGATTTTCTTCCTCTGGAGTCCTGCCACTGGAGCCTGGAAGGTGCGTTCGGGTCGTCTCAGCTGGATCATCTCCACGCAGTCGTGCTGAGCGTTCTGTGTATTGGGTGCTGTGCTGGTCTGCTCTCTGGTGCCGGGTCCACCCTCAGGTGAGGGCTTGCTTTGCCTCTGAGCGCAGGGGGCTTCGATCGCTGGAGGGGTTAAGTCTTCCCATTTCCAATGTGTTATGTCTCAAATAAAGTAATGTGGCTGAGTACTGTAGATTTGAGTAAGTGTGACCTTAGTCTCTTTATTCTGACTCCAGAGTGCTGGCATAGAATGGGAGGCCTGCTTATATACAGTGCTCCAAGGGATGTTGGGATCCCTTGGGACTCCAACAGATGCGCCCTCTGGTGGCGGTAGAATGCTGGTTACAAGGTGTTGCATATATAACATCACTTCCCCCCCCCCCCCCCACCCCCAACGTCAATAGTACACTTATTTATAGGGTGAGATGATCTGGGGCTTTCCGTTCCCTAGTCGATCATCTCGGTACAAACACAGGTTCAGGTGAGTTGGTTGGGCTTTCGCTGGGCTGCTGCGCAGCTGGCCTTGCTGGGCTGCTGGGGATGATGAGTTCAGCTTCGTGGTCAACTGTGATGTCGGTTGCCACTTGTGTGTGTATCGGGAGGTTGAAGTTGGTGGTGTCCTCTTCAGGTTGCTCGTGGCTGACTGTGAATCACAGTTTGGTTTGGTCCAAATGCTTTCTGCAAGTTAGTCCATTTGCAAGTTTGACCTCAAATACCCTACTCCCTTCTTTGGCTCCGACAGTGCCAGCAAGCATTTGGGACCATGTCCATAGTTGAGTACAAATACAGGGTCATTGAATTCAATATTGCGTGACAAATTTGCGCGATCATGGTACATGCTTTGTTGATGCCACCTGCCCTCTACATGATCATGGAGATCAGGGTGGACACGAGAGAGCCTTGTTTTGAGTGCCCCCTTCATGAGCAATTCGACGCGGGGAACCCCGGTGAGTGAGTGGGGCCTTGTGCGGTAGCTGAGCAGGACTCAGGTCAGGCGGGTCTGCAGGGAGCCTTCCAACACGCGTTTCAAGCTTTGCTTGATGGTTTGCACTGCCCGTTCTGCCTGGCCGTTAGATGCGGGCTTGAACAGGGCAGATGTGACGTACCTGATCCCATTGCGGGTCATGAATTCCTTGAATTCAGCACCGGTGAAGCACAGCCCATTGTCACTGGCAAGGACATCAGGCAGGCCGTGCATGGTGAACATGGCTCGTAGGTTTTCCATGTTGGCAGTGGACATGCTTACAGACATTATTATACACTCAATACATTTTGAATAAGCATCCACCACAACCAAGTACATTTTGCCCAGAAACGGGCCAGCGAAGTCAACGTGGATCCTAGACCACAGTTTGGAGAGCCATGACCACAAACTCAGCAGTGCCTCTCTGGGTGCATTGCTCAGTTGAAAGCAAGTGTTGCATTGGCGCACGCAAGACTCCAAATCTGAGTCGATGCCGGGCCACCACACATGGAACCTGGCTATAGCTTTCATCATTACTATGCCTGGGTGGGTACTGTGTAGGTAAAAACGTATAAACATTTCCCTGCCTTTCTTATGCAAAACCACGCGATTACCCCACAAAAGACAGCCCGCTGGAACGGCTTGATCTCTTCATGCATCTCCGCTGGGATGCTGGACCATCTCCCATGGAGGACACAGTTTTTTACAAGGGACAGTAAAGGATCCTGGCTGGTCCAGGTTCTGATCTGGCGGGCCGTAACGGGTGACTTTTCGTTTTCAAATGCATCCATCACCAAGAGCAAGTTTGCAGGCTGTGCCATTTCCATCCCGGTGGTGGGCAGTGGTAGCCGACTGAGAGCATCAGCGCAGTTCTTTGTGCCTGGCCTGTGGCGAATTACATAGTTATATGCAGACAGCATGAGCACCCATCTTTGGATGCGAGCAGAGGCATTGGTATTAATACCTTTGCTCTCTGAGAATAGCGATATGAGCGGCTTATGGTCAGTTTCTAACTCGAACTTAAGTCCAAAATACTGGTGCATTTTTTTCACCCTGTAAACGCATGCCAGAGCTTCTTTTTCAATCATATTGTAGGCCCTTTTGGCCTTGGACAAACTCCTGGATGCATAAGCGATCGGTTGCAATGTTCCCGATTCATTTGCTTGTTGTAACATACACCCGACCCATACAAAGACGTATCGCAAGCTAGCACTAAACATTTACATGGGTCATACAGAACAAGCAGTTTGTTGGAACATAACAGATTTCTGGCTTTCTCAAGAACAGTCTCTTGTGATTTCCCCCATGTCCCGTCATCTCCCTTGCGTAGCAACATGTGTAGAGGTTCTAGCAAGGTGCTTAACCCGGGTAGGAAATTACCGAAATAGTTGAGGAGTCCCAGGAACGACCGCAGCTCCGTCACGTTCTGTGGTCTCGGCGCGTTCTTGATGGCCTCCTTCTTGGCGTCGGTGGGTCTGATGCCGTCTGCCGTGATTCTTCTCCCTAAGAACTTGATCTCTGGCGCCAGTAAAACACACTTCGAGCATTTTAACCTGAGTCCCACACGATCTAACCGACTTAGAACCTCTTCCAGGTTCTGCAAGTGTTCGATGGTGTCCCAAACCTGTGATCAATATGTCGTCCTGGAAAACCACGGTGTGCGGAACCAACTTTAGCAGACTCTCCATGTTCCTTTGAAAAATAGCCATGGCCGATCGAATCCCAAACGGGCATCTATTGTAGAAGAGCAGACCTTTGTGCGTGTTGATGCAGGTGAGGCCTTTCGAAGATTCCGTCAGCTTCTGCATCATGTAGGCCGAGGTCAGGTCCAACTTGGTGAACATCTTCCCTTCTACCAGAGTCGCAAATAGATCGTCTGTCTTGGGTAGCGGGTACTAGTCCTGCAGCGAAAAACGGTTAATCATTACTTTATAGTCCCCACAAATTCTGACCGTGCCATCGCCCTTGAGAACTGGAACAATTGGACTGGCCCACTCGTTGAACTCAACCGGTGCGATGATGCCCTCTCATTGTAGCCTGTCCAGCTCGATCTCCAATTTCTCTTGCATCATGTATGGCACTGCATGCGCCTTGTGGGGATGGGTCGTGTACCCTGAACCAAGTGGATCTGCACCTTCGCCTCAGAGAAATTTCCGATGCCTGGCTCAAACAACGACGGGAACTTGCTCAAAACCTGGGCACATGAGGTGTCATCGATGGATTTTTCCCAGCCAGCTTCTGCCGAACAGTGTGGGGCCATCTCCTGGCACAATCCATAGTGGTAGTTCGAGCACCGCTCCATCATAGGGGATTTTTACTGCTGCACTGCCAATTACAGGGATCAGCTCTTTAGTGTAAGTTCTCAGCTTGGTATGAATAGGGCTCAGCTTGGGCCTCTGTGCCTTGTTGCACCACAGCCTTTCGAAGGCCTTTTTGCTCATAATAGACTGACTCGCACCCGTGTCCAATTCCATGGATATTGGAATTCCGCTCAGTTCAACTTTTAACATGATCGGTGGACATTTCGTGGTGAAGGTGTGTACCCCGTACACTTCTGCCTCCTCAGTTCGAGTCTCTAGTTCAGTTTAATCCACCATGGATCAGTCTTCCTCTGCAACGTGGTGGTTTGCAGGGTTTGCAGCTTGTCTGCACATTCGCTGGAGGTGTCCCATTGTTCCTCAGCCTTTGCACACATAGTGTTTGAAGCGGCATTGATGGGCTCGATGATCACCTCCGCATTGCCTCGCATTCACACTTGATGGCGGACTCAGGGTCATCTGAGGTCGTGCAGCTGCAGGCGTGTACGTTTTGCCATATGCATTCCTGCCTGAAAACGACATTACTTTATGTACAGTACTTGCCAATGCATCTTTATGCTACGAAATTTGTTTGGTGTTATCGCTGGTGGACATAAATGCCTGGGCTATTGTTAATGTTGTCGTTTGCTCAGGTTCGGTGTTTCAATAGTCAATAGTTTGCGAAGGATAACCTCATGGCCAATGCCAAGCACAAAAATTCGCAATGTCCTGCAAGGCGCCTTAGTTCAGCAACGTAGCTCGGCACTTCCTGGCCTTCAGACCGTTGACATGTGTAAAATCGATACCTTGCTATCAGAACGCTCTCCTTCGGATTTAGGTGCTCCGGTACACAGTTCTTCATATGATTTGGTTGTTGGTTTCACTGGAGCAAGAAGATTCTTCATGAGGCCATAGGTTGTTGCCCCGCAGACGGTGAGGAGGATCGCTCTTCATTTGGCAGCGTTCTCATTCCCTTCCAGCTCTTTGGTCACAAAGTATTGGTCGAGTCGCTCCACGAAAGCTTCCCAATCGTCACCTTCTGAGAATTTCTCCAGGATACAAACAGTTCTCTGCATTTTCGTGTGATGGTTCGTTATCTATTACTCGTCGCCAGTTGTTTTGTCGCAAATAAAGCAATGTGGCTGAGTACTGTAGACTTGTGTAAGTGTGACCTTAGTCTCTTTATTCTAACTCCAGAGTGCTGGCACAGCATGGGAGGCCTGTTTATATACTGTGCTCCCTTGGGACTCCAACAGATGCGCCCTCTGGTGGCGGTAGAATGCTGGTTACAAGATGTTGCATACATAACACAATGGATCTTCTCTATCCAGCAGCGTTGGTCCATCACCTGCAACAATCCACAGAGGTAAATTGTGCACCACGCCATCATGGAGTACCTTTACATTTGCGCTATCAACGACTGGGATGATTTCATCGGTGTAGGTGCGCAGCTTTGCCTAAACCAGGACCAACTCGGTCGTTCAGTTTGATTGTCCCATAGCCTCTCAAAGGCTCCTTGATTCATTACTGACTGGCTCGCCCCGGTGTCCACTTCCATGAAGACTGGATCTCCCTCTATCTCGACTTTCAACTTCAGCGGGGAACACTCGGTGGTGAAAGTAAACATGCTATGTACTTCCCCGTGGGACTGGGCTGCCTCTCTGCCTGTTGATTCATAATCCGTGCCGGATTTCTGGCCATCTGCAGACTCTTCATCGACATAGTGAGTCATATTTCTTTTACACATTCGCTGGAGGTGGCTCTTTGTGCTGCAGCCTTTGCATAGATGGTCTTTAAAGCGGCACTGGTGAGCCCTGTGATTCCCTCCACAACACCAACATGGTGCTACTCGATTAGCCCCCCTTGGCGGACTCTGAGTTAAGAGACTCCTGCGCCTGTTCTCTCTTCCCTGAGAGGGTTCGCGCTCTACAGTCCAGCCTCTAAACTGTGCCACTCTGTGCACAGTACCTGCCGGGTTTGAGTCCTGAGGGTGAGTCATCTGCCTAGAGCCGCAGGTCGAGGTCATGAATGCCTGGCTCACAGAGATGGCCTTCTGCAGTGTGACTGTGGTATCCGCCGACAGTAGCTTGTGAAGAAGGCCCTCATGGCCAATGCCAATGACAAAAATGTCCTGCAGCGCTTCGTTGAGGTGGTCGCTGAACTCGCACGGTGCCACCAGCCTCCTGAGGTCTGCGGCGTACTTCCTGGCCTTTGGGCCGTCGGTAGGTATAGGACCGATGTCTGGCTGTGAGGATGCTATCCTTGGGCTTGAGTTCCTCATGGATCAAGGTTACGAGCTCCTTGTACATCTTGGTCGTTGTCTTCGCTGGTGCCAGCAAGTCCCTGATGAGGCCACAGACGGTGAGCCCACAACTGATTAGCAAGATAGCTTGGCACTTATCAGCCAGTGTGGCCGGGTCGTCTCCTGCCAGGTCGTTTGCTGTGAAGAAATGTTCTAGCCTCTCCACAAAGGCATCACAATCATCACCATCAGCGAACTGCTGCAACGTACCAAAGGTAGCCATTTTCACGTGAAAGTTCATAATCTCGTCGCCAATTGTTGTGCCCTTAGATGCTGTAGCAATGACTCCATGAGGCAATGTGCTGTACTTGAACTGTAGTGACCTTAGTCCTTTATTAGTTAACTCCAGAGTGAGGATCACACCTGGTGGCCTTCCTTTTATACTAGGCCAGGCACACCTGTACAGGTAACCTACAAGTCTCCCACTGCTGTGCCCTCTGGTGGCACACCTTGTGATAGTACCAACAGTAGCCATGTAGGATACATGACACAATCTTTACCTTCTTCTTTGGCAGGCCCTCGAAGACAACTTAGCCATCATGAGGGGACAGGAATTGTCAGATGGGACTGCTGGTCCACCTCAGGAGAGGGCAGGCAGAATAGGAGGAGGAGGAAGAGGAGGACAAGGACCTCGAGGAGGACAAGCAGCCTGGCAAATAACCCATGTCACCACCCTCCCCACCGCCCCCCACCCCCTCCCCCACCACCACCACAGGAGAAGCCCCGTGGTAGTTACGCAACTGAAAAACTGTTGAGTCAGTAGCTCATAAATGAAGGCTTTGCTTGAACGGTGACAGTTAGGTTACATTTCATCCTTGCCTGGCCATTGTTTGCAACCCTTGTATTGATTGTTAACCTTAAGTTTGTAAAAGTGAGTGAAGCATTACACAAGAATTGTAAGTGTATAATTATAAGTGTATAATTGTAAGTGTATAATTATAAGTGTATATGAAGGCCAACATTGATAGATTATTCAAACAGGCTCATTTAGACAGACTGTGAAAATTCACAGACCCCCAAGTCAAGGCTGCTACATGCAGTTCGGCATGTTGCATTAACTCATCAATCAACTTGACATTTTCGGACCTTGGGTAGTGAGCCAATTAAAATGTTAAAAGACTTTCAATTGAGCCAATAAGGTCAAAGAAGGCGAGTTCTTTTCTGTAAATTGATCCAGGTATAAAATACAGCCATTTTGACCATGTGTCTCAGTAAGACAAAGAAACTGGCAATCAGCCAGCAGTTTGTTACTCTCTGCCAAGATTAAAAAGTTAAAACTACCATCGGAGTTCGTATTTCATTGGAAATTAAGAGATCTAACAACTTTGACGCTGCAAGCAGGGTTGCTGAGGAAAGAAACTGAATTTTGGACATCGGACCTACATATTGAGGTAAGGACTCCTCTTTTTTTTAAAAAGTCCTCGGTCAAAAGTCTAAATTCGCCTCTCCTTCTACGCGATTCCGAAAGCCTCCGGTTTGCGAACCCTCCGGTTGGTAGTCGGCTCGAGGTCCCATAGACGTCTAAACTTCGGCGGTGTGTTAGTTAATTAATCACCGACCTATTGATCAGCTAGCAGGCCTACGACTCGAGACCCCAGTAAAGAACTCAGTAAAGAAATGGCAGCAGGAGATAAGGGCAAAGAATTGCCTACAACTGTTAATGGTAGGCAGGCACCACTTGAAGTTTCGCTAGATTTAATTCTCGAACAGTTGAAAGAATACATAGAGCAACAATTCAACTTATCTAAAACCTGTATTAAAATTGAACAAAAGTACGGAACCTCCAAAGGACAATGGTCTTTGGACGAGATTAAAAGGGTCTGGGGAAAAACGACCCGTATGAAAAATAAAGAACGAACTAGATGGTCCCTAGCGGTTATGGGCCAGATTCGAAACCGGAATGAAATTATAATGCGTTCCCAACATGATCGAGAACTGACCAGTACAAAGGATCAATTGCAAGCTGTTTGTGCACAGCTGCGACAGAAAAAGCTTGAACTTGAAAAGCTGTAAGCGGAAGTTAAAGATCTTAAAGGTGAAATTAAAGAATGGAAAAAATCATTAGGTCAAGAGACAGTAATAGGAAAAGGAAAATGTATTGATCAATTCCCAGGGTACCCATGTTTGGATAAATTAAAAGTGCAAACCCGAAGACACGACCGAGGAATAGATACGGATTCCGAATTAGGGGTGTGCTTTGCCCCGTTTAAAAAAAGACGAGTTGTAGTCAAATCAGAAGAGACTGCAGATGAGGGTGGAACCAAAAAAACAAAGAGAAGGGTGTACGAAAAATACTTAGTTCATGCTCCGGCAGACCCAGAGAAAATTGATAAATGGTCCAAGGAATTGCCCAATCCAAAGAAAGGGGGAGTAAAAACGTGGGACCAATTGGACCGCTTAAGAAATATATATCAACTTCATCCCTGGGACGGAGTGCAAATTTTGACCATAATGGTGCCAAAAACACAGGGAAGAAAATTGCACGACAAGTTAGATGAAGCTTTGGGGCAGAATGAGCAAGAATTAGACACAGGATGGGAGGTGATTAAACTCTGGCTGCAAGCGTTCAGTCCAGCTAAGATAGACTGGGGAAAAATTGCAGCCTGCCAACAGAAAGGAACAGAGGAGGTCCTGGAGTATGATGAGCGGTTTAGATGCACGTGGCTAGATCATTCGGGTATGAATCATACGGATGAGGAAATGGATGAACAAGTGTTTGGACCCCTGAAAGCAGCTTTCGTGGCAGGTCTAAAGCCAGAACTGTCCAAAATGCTTAAGGTAGTGTTACCGGACTGGGAAGGCAGAGGACCTACCTTTGCAGCATTGGTGGATCGATGTAACCAATTAGATCGGGATATGGGAGCTAAAGTCCGAGCTGTACAGGCTATGGGATGGAAATCCCAGGATTCCGATAAACAGTTATTAGGAAAATTACCTGGAAAATGTCATTATTGTGGGAAAGAAGGTCACTGGGCCAAGACGTGCAGGGTAAAACAGCAAGGTCGTGGCTGGGGAAGAGGACGCAGCCAGGGATACAATTCAGCCAACAAGCCAGGCTTGTCACAAGATAATGACCTCATAGAAGCATTTAAGCGACTGACAATACAACAGTAGAAGGAGTTACTTGGGATAGTAAAAAACGATTAGAGCCCACCCTGGCCCCCCTCCTCGCACTAATACAACAAAGGGGAGATGGGCTATATATAACTGTGAGGGTAGGCGATAAGGATGTGGACTGTCTTTTAGACACAGGGGCGGAATTAACATGCTTACCCCTACAATATGGAGACTTTTTGCCGTTGGATGGTAGGGCACATACAGCCTATGGAGTTGGAGGCCATAAAATGGAAATTAAAAGGATAACACCGGTACTTATAGGGCTGGGTCCACATGAACTAACCACGCCGGTCTGGATAGGCCCAGTAGATCAACCCCTTTTGGGAATGGACGTTCTAATCCAAGCAGATTCATCGTTGCATTTTGAGGATGGTCGGGTGACATGGTCAATTAAAACTTTGAAGAAAGAAGAATTGAAGGAACACCATGGCCCCAGGCACTACCAATAGTGCTATGTAGCATTAGGGCAACCCCGATCAGAACTACAGATCTAAGCCCATTTGAAATTATAACAGGAAGACCCATGTTGCTGCCAGGAACTATCGATTTACGGAAAGCTGATGTTCACTTAATGAATGACACTTTGTTATCATACTGTCAGAACTTAACCAATGCTATTAGTTCTGTTTCCCGACAGGTATCGGCAACTTGGGGTAATCCACCCGAAGGAGGACATGACATCATCCCGGGAGTCTGGGTGTATGTGAAAAAGTTGCATAAAGAACCTTTGGGTGCCAAGTGGGAGGGACCTTATCAAGTGTTATTGACCACCCAGGCAGCTGTTAAAGTCCAAGAAAAGAAAGCCTGGATCCACGCTTCACACGTTAAACGAGCACCCGTAACTGAAGCTGAAATCTAATAAGGACAATTACATTTTGCGAAAATGTATAAATTTACTGTATTATTGATTGTAGGTATTCTAGGCATAGGCCTAATTCTTACTAGCCGACCCTCTGCACCAAAGGGAAAAAGTAGGGTAGCAAGGGAATTACATGTAAATACCTTTTTATATATGTCATACATTTATGCCAAACAAGGTAACATTTCTAGTTGTTGGGGGTGTGCGCATATTCCTATTCACTCAAAGGGAGGGATTCCCTTGAGGCCAGTTCCCTTGAATATCTTGGAAATGGCTGAGTGGATAATTAATCAAAATAAAACAGGCAATGCGTTTCAGGATACGGAAAACTGGGCACGTAAATGGAAGTCAGCAGGTTACAATCTGACTACCTTTGAAGGGGGATACCATCCGTGCTACAATAATTCCAAACGGCCCCCATTTTTTGTTATCACTAATACAACAGGAATAGGAAGACCAGGGGAATCGGTCTGTCTGATTAGAAACATCAAAGGAGGCCAAAATATGGGGTATAGTAACTGCTCCCGGAATTATAACATAATCAAGCCACGGAACCGTCCAAACTGAGCCGATGTGGGAATTTTTAACGTAACGGGGATTCTGAATAAAACAGATGGAAAAGCCTGGACAGGCCCCGGAGTGTTGCTGACAAAGAAACAGCTAACCTTCATTGCCTATAATGGCACCTATTGGGTGTGTGGCCACAAGGTCTACCCTTGGCTGCCCCAGAATTGGATGGGATCCTGCTATTTAGCCTACATTGTGCCTTATATGTATCATATAAAGTCACTGTCGGAACATTTACACCGTCCTAAGAGAGCTATCACAGAAACAGAGAGGTTCTTTGCCATCCTGATCCCTGGGTATGGGACCACCAAACTGGCAAGGGAATCCATTAACATGGCATCTGTTGTGGAACGCGTAGCCAATGATACCTCGGAGGCCCTAGTTAAAATCAATGCAGAAATGGTAGCAATCCGCACAGTAGTCCTACAGAATAGACTGGCCCTTGATTACATCCTGGCTGAAAAGGGAGGTACTTGCGCCCTACTCGGAACTAAGTGTTGCACATATATCCCAGATAGCTCCGAAGAAATTACCCACTTAGCGGAGCATATCCAAAAGGAGGTAGAAAAACTTAAGCAACCCCCATCATTCACTTTGTGGAGCGGAGCCACTGAATGGCTAGGTTCAATAGGAACTTCATTGGTGGAAGGTTTAATTCTATTTGTTGTAATTGTTTTACTTTTATATTGTTTGTTTATGTTGATTAAATGTTGCTGCGACCAGGCGGCTGTAGCTGCTGTCCCGCAGGTGAGACACCTTGCAGGTCCCAGCAGACCGTCTGTACGTGGCACAGGGGTATGTTATGCTTAAGGGAAGGTTGTTTACTGGTTGAACTAAGATATTGATTTGGATTAAATTGGAATAAGGTTAATTAACCTACTAAAACCAAACTTCCATTGTGGCCACGATGGAACTCGGGTTGGTGTAAATTTGTGTGGAAGCTACTAGTCCGGACATGTGGCGAAACACATCAACAAATTTTAGAAGGAAACTCTATTAACATGTATGAAATTATTTTGTAGAATGTTTAACCAGTGATACCTGATGTTTTATGATTCAGTTTGTGAAAGAATCAAAGAGGGGATTGATAGAGTATTCAAACAGGCTCATTTAAACAGACTGTGAAAATTCACAGACCCCCAAGTCAAGGCTGCTACATGCAGTTCGGCATGTTGCATTAACTCATCAATCAACTTGACATTTTCGGACCTTGGGTAGCGAGCCAATTAAAACGTTAAAATACTTTCAATTGAGCCAATAAGGTCAAAGAAGGCGAGTTCTTTTCTGTAAATTGATCCAGGTATAAAATACAGCCATTTTGACCATGTGTCTCAGTAAGACAAAGAAACTGGCAATCAGCCAGCAGCTTGTTACTCTCTGCCAAGATTAAAAAGTTAAAACTACCATCGGAGTTCGTATTTCATTGGAAATTAAGAGATCTAACAAACATGCCATTTACCTTCTTATTCGCCTGCTGTACCTGCCAACTTTCAAAGACTGATGAACCATGACACCCAAGTCTCGTCGCACCTCCCCTTTTCCTAATCTGTCACCATTCAGATAATATTCTGCCTTCCTGTTTTTGCCACCAAAGTGGATAACCTCACATTTATCCACATTATACTGCATCTGCCATGCATTTGCCCACACACACCTAACCTGTCCAAGTCACCCTGCAGCCTCTTAGCATCCTCCTCACAGCTCACACCGCCACCCAGCTTAGCGTCATCTGCAAACTTGGAGATATTACATTCAATTCCTTTGTCCAAATCATTAATGTATATTGTAAATAGCTGGGGTCCCAGCACTGAACCTTGCGGTACCCCACTAGTCATTGCCTGCCATTCTGAAAAGGACCCGTTTATTCCTACTCTCTGCTTCCTGTCTGCCAACCAGTTCTCTATCCACGTAAATACATTACCCCCAATACCATGTGCTTTAATTTTGTACACTAATCTCTTGTGTGGGACCTTGTCAAAAGCCTTTTGAAAGTCCACATACACCACATCCACTGGTTCTCCCTTGTCCACTCTACTAGTTACATCTTCAAAAATTGTATAAGATTTGTCAAGCATGATTTCCCTTTCATAAATCCATGCTGACTAGGACCGATCTTGTCACTGCTTTCCAATTGCGCTGTTATTACGTCTTTAATAATTGATTGCAACATTTTCCCCACCACCGATGTCAGGCTAACCGGTCTATAATTGCCTTTTTTCTCTCTCCCTCCTTTTTTAAAAAGTGGGGTTACATTAGCTACCCTCCAATCCATAGGAACTGATCCAGAGTCTATAGAATGTTGAAAAATGACCACCAATGCATCCACTATTTCTAGGGCCACTTCCTGAAGTACTGTGGGATACAGACCATCAGGCCCCAGAGATTTATCGGCCTTCAATCCCATCAATTTCCCTAACACAATTTTCTGACTAATAAGGATTTCCTTCAGTTCCTCCTTCTCGCTAGACCCTCGGTCCCCTATTATTTTCGGGAGGTTATTCGTGGCTTCCTTAGTGAAGACAGAACCAAAGTATTTGTTGAATTGGTCTGCCATTTCCTTATTCCCCATTATGAATTCACCTGATTCTGACTGCAAGGGACCTACATTAGTCTTCACTAATCTTTTTCTCTTCATATATCTATTGCCGGGTGACCCCCTCGCTCTCGAAGGCATCTATGACCAGCAGCAAGTCTGCGGGCTACGGCATTTCCACCCTGGTTGTGGGCAATGGTAGCTGGCTAAGCGCAACAGCACAGTTTTCAGTGCTTGGTCTGTGGTGGATGACATAATCATAAATGGATAATGTCAGTGCCCATCTTTGGATGCGGGACGAGGCATTGGTGTTTATACCTTTGCTTTCAGAAAACAATGAAATGAGTGGATTGTGGTCTGTTTCAAGCTCAAACCAAAGCCCAAACATGTATTGGTGCATTTCTTAACCCCATATACGCATGCTAAAGCTTTTTTCTCTATGATACTATAGGCTCTTTTAGCCTTAGATAGACTTCTGGATGTGTATGCAACTGGTTGGCATTTGACTGATACATTGGCTTGTTGGAGCACACAACTGACCCCATATGATGAGGCGTCGCAGGCCAGCACTATCCGCTTACATGGGTCATAGTGTACCAGTAATTTAATGGAACAGAGCAGGTTCCTGGCCTTCTCAAAGACTCTATCTTGAGATTTGCCCCAAACCCAGTCGTTACCCTTTCTCAGCAACATGTGCAAGGGGTCTAGCAATGTACTCAAACTATTAGAAAGTTACCGAAATAGTTGAGAAGACCCAGGAATGAACGCAGCTCCGTCACACTCTGGGGTCTGGTTGCATTCTTGATGGCCTCTGTCTTCGAGTCCGTAGGCCGGATCTGCTGCAATCTTTCTCCTCAGGAATTTGACTTCTGGTGCCATGAAAACGCACAGAGCATTTTAGCCTGAGTTCCACTCTGTCCATACGATGTAGAATCTCTTCCAGGTTGTGCAGGTGTTCGGTGACGTCGCGACCGGTGATCAGGATGTCATCTTGGAACATGACGGTTCTTGGGACGGACTTCAGCAAACTCTCCATGTTTCTCTGAAATATGGCTGCCGCCGAGCGAATTCCGAAAGGGCATCTGTGGTATATAAACAGTCCTTTATGTGTGTTGATGCACGTCAATTTTCTCGCCGATTCAACCAGCTCCTGTGCAATGTAAGCAGAGGTCAGGTCCAATTTGGTGAACGAGCTTCCCCCCCCCCCCGCTAGCGATGCAAACAGGTCGGCAGCCTTGGGTAACAGGTACTGATCCTGTATCGCGACTCGGTTGATCGTTAGCTTGTAGTCGCCGCAGATCCTGACCATGCCACCACTTTTCAACACCAGGACAATTGGATTGGCCCATTCGCTGAACTCGACTGGTGATATGATTCTTTCCCATTGAAGTCTGTCCAGTTCGATCTCGACCATCTCCCTCATCATGTATGCAACCGCCTGAGCCTTGTGATTGATAGGTCTTGCATCCGGGCCTAGGTGGATCTGCACATAGAAACATAGAAACATCAAAAATAGGTGCGGGAGCACGCCATTCAGCCCCTCAAGCCTGCACCGCCATTCAATATGATCATGGTTGATCATGCAACCTCAGTATCTCACCTCTGCCTTCTCTCCATACCCCCTGATCCCTTTAGCCGTAAGGGCCACATCTAACTCCCTTTTGAATATGTCCAATGAACTGGACTCAGCAACTTTCTGTGGCAGAGAATTCCACAGGTTCATAACTCTCTAGGTGAAAAGGTTCTCCTCATCTCGGTCCTATATGGCTTACCCCTTATCTTTAGACTGTGACCCCTGGTTCTGGACTTGGCCAATATCAGGAACATTCTTCCTGCATCTAACCTGTCCAGTCCCGTCAGAATTTTATAAGTTTCTATGAGATCCCTTCTCATTCTTCTAAATTCCAGTGAATATAAGCCTAGCCGATCTGCAAACTTGGAGATATTACACTCAATTCCTTCATCCAAATCATTGACGTATATTGTAAAGAGCTGGGATCCCAGCACTGAGCCCTGCGCCACTCCACTAGTCAGCATGGATTTATGAAGGGGAAATCATGCTTGACAAATCTTCTGGAATTTGTTAAGGATGTAACTAGTAGAGTGGACAAGGGGAGGTGCAACGAGACCTGGGTGTCACGGTTCATCAGTCTTTGAAAGTTGGCATACAGGTGCAGCAGGCGGTGAAGAAGGCAAATGGTATGTTGGCCTTCATAGCTAGGGGATTTGAGTATAGGAGCTGGGAGGTCTTACTGCATTTGTACAGGACCTTGGTGAGGCCTCACCTGGAGTATTGTGTTCAGTTTTGGTCTCCTAATCTGAGGAAGGACGTTCTTGCGAATGAGGGAGTGCAGCGAAGGTTCACTAGACTGATTCCTGGGATGGCAGGACTGACATATGAGGAGAGACTGGATCAACTGGGCCTTTATACATGGGAGTTTAGGAGGATGAGAGGGGATCTCATAGAAACATATGAGATTCTGACGGGACTGGACAGGTTAGATGCGGGTAGAAGGTTCCCGATGTTGGGGAAGTCCAGAACCAGGGGTCACAGTCTAAGGATAAGGGTTAGGCCATTTAGGACCGAGATGAGGAGAAACTTCTTCACTCAGAGAGTTGTTAACCTATGGAATTCCCTGCCGCAGAGTTGTTGATGCCAGTTCATTGGATATATTCAAAAGGGAGTTAGATATGGCCCTTTTGGGTAAGGGAATCAAGGGATATGGAGAGAAAGCAGGAAAGGGGTACTGAGGGAATGATCAGCCATGATCTTAGTGAATGGTGGTGCAGGCTCGAAGGGACAAATGGCCTACTCCTATTTTCTGTGTTTCTATGTTTCTATAATCTGCTTAGCTTCTCTCCATTTGCTCTCTCTGTCTGTCTGTCTCAATCTCCCCCTCCCTTCCTCTTCTGCGCATGCAAACCCTGACCCTCTGAATCATGGGAAAAGTGAAGTGCAGAAAAAAAAATTGCGCATGCGCAGAACGGCCGTTGTTAGGGATACCAGCCTTGCGATGAAAAAGATCACTTGCTACCGCTACCGCCTCCCCAAAAAAAGCTGAAACTAACGGTTTTGAAAATGGGCAGTGTTCCAGCGGTTCTTAAAAGTGGGTTATCCACTACCGCCAGAATTATCGCCCATCTATGGGTGGTAGCGGTATAAGTGGAAAGTCTAGACCCATGTCTCTGAAGCATATGGGAGGTCGGGTATCACTACTGCTCTGTAGACCATGAGCTTGGTGCCGGGTTTGAGGTCCTGGTCTTCAAACACTCTCTTTCTCAAGTAATCGAAGACTGCACTGGCATATTAAAGGCGTTGTTGCCCTTTGTCATCGATGTCTGCCCTTGTTGACAGTAGGTTCCTGAGGTGTGGAAAATGGTCCATGTTGTCCAAGGCTTCGTCGTGAATTTTGATAATCGGGGAGCGGTACTGTGTGGCGGAGGCAGATTGGTAGAGGACCTTTGTCTTACAGATATTTAGTATGAGGCCCATGCTCTCGTACGCTTCAGTGAAGGTGTTGATGATTGTTTGGAGTTCGGCCTCCGAGTGTGCGCAGACGCATCGTCTGCGTACTGTAATTCAATGACAGAGGATGGGGCGACCGTGGATCTGGATTGGAGGCGGCGGAGGTTGAACAGTTTCACATTTGTTCCATAGACTAGCTCCACTCCACCGGCGAGCTTACTGAGGGTGAGGTGGATGATTGCAGCAAGGAAGATCAAGAAGAGCGTTGGTGCAATAACACAGCCTTGCTTGACCCCGGTCCATACGTGAATTGGGTCTGTGGTGGATCCATTGGTCAGGATCACGGCTTGCATGTCATCGTGAAGCAGGTGGAGGATGGTGACAAGCTTTTGAGGGCAGCCGAACTTGAGAACGCTCCATATGAGAATGCTCCATAATGCGAGGAGTATTCGTAATAAGGTGGACGAATTAACTGCGCAGGCAACAATTAACGAATATAATATAATTGGCATCACGAAGACATGGCTCCAGGGTGACCAAGGCTGGGAACTCAGCATCCACGGGTATTCAACATTCAGGAAGGATAGACAGAAAGGAAAAGGAGGTGGGGTAGCGTTGCTGGTTAAAGAGGAAATTAACGCAATAGTAAGGAAGGACATTAGCTTGGATGATGTGGAATCTGTATGGGTGGAGCTGCGAAACACCAAAGGGCAGAAAACACTCGTGGGAGTTGTGTACAGACCACCAAACAGTAGTAGTGAGGTTGGGGACGGCATCAAACAAGAAATTAGGGACGCGTGCAATAAAGGTACAGCTTTAATCTACAAAAAGATTGGGTTAACCAAACTGGTAGCAATACGGTGGAGGAGGATTTTCTGAAGTGTATTAGGGATGGTTTTCTTGACCAATATGTCGAGGAACCAACTAGAGGGCTGACCATCCTACACTGGGTGATGTGTAATAGATTCATAGAACATAGGTGCAGGAGTAGGCCATTCGGCCCTTCAAGTCTGCACCACCATTCAATAAGATCATGGCTGATCATTCATCTCAGTACCCCTTTCCTGCTTTCTCTCCATACCCCTTGATCCCTTTAGCCATATGTGCCATATCTAACACCCTCTTGAATATATCCAATGAACTGGCATCAACAACTCTCTGCGGCCGTGAATTCCACAGGTTAACAACTCTCTGAGTGAAGAAGTTTCTCCTCATCTTACCCCTTATCCTTAGACTGTATCCCCTGGTTCTGGACTTCCCCAACATCGGGAACATTCTTCCTGCATCTAACCTGTCCAGTCCCGTCAGAATTTTATATGTTTCTATGAGATCCCCTCTCATCCTTCTAAACTCCAGTGAATAAAGGCCCAGCCGATCCAATCTCTCCTCATATGTCAGTCCAGCCATCCCGGGAATCTTCGCTGCACTCCCTCAATAGCAAGAACGTCCTTCCTCAGATTAGGAGATTAAAACTGAACACAATATTCCAGGTGAGACCTCATCAAGGCCCTGTACAACTGCAGTAAGACCTCCCTGCTCCTATAAATCAAAACCCCTAACTATGAAGGCCAACATACCATTGGCCTTCTGCACCGCCTGCTATACCTGCATGCCAACTTTCAATGTCTGATGTACCATGACACCCAGGTCTCGTTGCACCTCCCCTTTTCCTAATCTGCCGCCATTCAGATAATATTCTGCCTTCCTGTTTTTGCCACCAAAGTGGATAACCTCACATTTATTTACATTTTACTGCATCTGCCATGCATTTGCCCACTCACCTTACCTGTCCAAGTCACCCTGCAGCCTCTTAGCGTCCTCCTCACAGCTCACACCGGCACCTAGTTTAGTATCATCTGCAAACTTGGAGATATTACACTCAAGTCCTTCATCCAAACCATTAATATATATTGTAAATGGCTGGGGTCCCAGCACTGAGCCCTGCGGCACCCCACTAGTCACTGCCTGCCATTCTGAAAAGGACTCCTTTATCCCAACTCTATGCTTCCTGTCTGCCAACCAGTTCTCTATCCACATCAGTACATTACCCCCAATACCACGTGTTTTAATTTTGCACACCAATCTCTTGTGTGGGACCTTGTCAAAAGCCTTTTGAAAGTCCAAATACACCACATCCACTAGTTCTCCCTTGTTGACTCTACTAGTTACATCCTCAAAAAATTCCAGATTTGTCAAGCATGATTTCCCTTTCATAAATCCATGTTGACTTGGACTGATTCTGTCATTGCTTTCCAAATGCGTTGTTATTTCATTTTTAATAATTGATTCCAACATTTTTCCCACTACTGATGTCAGGCTAACCGGTCTATAATTACCCGTTTTCTCTCTCCCTCCTTTTTTAAAAAGTGGTGTTACATTAGATACCCTCCAGTCCATAGGAACTGATCCAGAGTCAATAAACTGTTGGAAAATGATCACCAATGCATCCACTATTTCTAGGGCCACTTCCTTAAGTAGCCTGGGATGCAGACTATCAGGCTCCAGGCATTTATTGGCCTTCAATCCCATCAATTTCCCTAACACAATTTCCCGCCTAATAAGGATATCCTTCAGTTCCTCCTATATGTATAGAAACATATAAAATTCTGACGGGACTGGACAGGTTAGATGTAGGAAGAATGTTCCTAATGCTGGGGAAGTCCAGAACCAGGGGACACAGTCTAAGGATAAGGGGTAAACCATTTAGGACTGAGATGAGGAGAAACTTCTTCACTCAGAGTTGTTAACCTGTTGAATTCTTTACCGCAGAGAGTTGTTGATGCCAGTTCGTTGGATATATTCAAGAGGGAATTAGCTATGGCCCTTACGGCTAAAGGGATCAAGGGTATGGAGAGAAAGCAGGAAAGGCGTACTGAGGTGAATGATCAGCCATGATCTTATTGAATGGTGGTGCAGGCTCGAAGGGCTGAATGGCCTACTCCTGCACCTATTTTCTATGTTTCTATAATCCCTCACAGTTGACAATGAGGTAAAAGAAGGCAATGTACAGGGGTTGGTGTTGTTCCCTTCATTTCATTTGGATTTGATGCCTGGTGAAGACCATGTCCATTGTGCACCTTAGTGGACGGAATCTGCATTGTGTCCCTGGGAGGAGCTCTTCAGCTTTAGAGAGAAGGTGTTTAAGGAGGATTCTTGCGACGACTTTCCCTGTGGCAGACAGCAGGGAAACTCCTCTGTAATTACTGCAATCGGACTTGTCCCCTTTGTTGAAGATGGTCATGATTACATGCCCCTGGCATGCTCTCCTCCTTCCAGATAAGAGAAATTAGTTCATGTATTGGCTCCAATTTTGCTTCTCCACCATGTTTTAGTGCTTCGGCAGGGATTCCATCTGCTCCTGAGGCCTTGTTATTCTTCATTTGTCGGATGGCCTTTTCAACCTCGTGCCGGGCTGGGGTTGTGCTGAGATCGTGGAGGGTAACTTACTGCGGGATGGAGTGAAGGACCCTCATGTCGAAGACAGGGTCCTGGTTAAGGAGATCTTCGAAGTGTTTCTTCCAGTGGGCTCTGACTGCCTCTCTGTCCTTGATGAGTACCTTTCCATTCTTGGTCCGCAGTGGGGTAGGGCCTTGGGTGTTTGGACCATAGGTGGTCTTGACTGCGCTAAAGAACCACGCACGTCGTGGTTGTTGGCTAGCTGCTTGATCTCCTGCACTTTCTCCACCCACCATCTGTTCCTTAAGTTACAAGTTTTTTGTTGGACCTCGGCCTCAAGTGCCTGTAGAACTGCTTTCTTTCTCTGGAGTTGTGTTGTTGTTTCCAGTTCAGCAATGCCTTGCGCTTGCGGTTTATTAGCTTCTGGATCTCTTGGTCGTTCTCGTCGGACCAGTCTTGGTGTTTCCTGGTCGAGTGACCGAGCATCTCTTCGCAAGTGCTAATTATGGAGGCCTTGAGGGCAGGCGCTGTGGACACTGCGTCTCTGGATCACTGGAAGTCATCAGGTTGATAGTGAGGGCTTTCTTAGCAGAGTCTTTGAGAGCTCCAGCATTGATTTTCCTGCGGCACTGTTTCTGTTGCTGCTGCTGTTTTGGGGCTACATTGATGGAGATGATACAGCGGATTAGGCAGTGGTCCATCAAGCAGTCATCAGCTCCTGTCATGGTGCGGGTAATGCGGACGTCCTTGCGGTCCCTCGCTCAGATGCAATCTTTACCTTAATGTTAAATTGACAGAGCTATTGTCACATTTTGGATTGTTTTCACAGAAAGGATTTTGGAACTGAGCTATGTTTGCGGGTTGCGCTTGAATACAAAGTGAATTTACACAGATTTAAAGAGGAAATCCTTAGGCTGCAGGCATTGAAGAAAGTGCATTAAAGTCAATGAGCCACTTTTGGGAATGTCATAACTCACAGGACAATTGCATTCATGTGAGCACAGTATGAGCTGTCGCAGGGGATACACTCCTGGGACAGGAGCAGTCAGGTTTTGAATTGGTAAAGGGTTGCAGTGTTACACAAGCTATTATAAATTACCCTGCCTTCCCATTTCATTGCCATGTTAAACACAGCAAATTACTTTTCAGATATCTTAAATTTGTCCAAATGGTTCCAAAATAACACTTAATTCAATGGCCATTGGCTGCCCTGTTCGTGATTTGCTGTGACGTAGTCTGATCAGTAAACCAGTAAAATAAGGAGTGTTATCAACGATGACATCGGCAAAATTTATGGTGTGTGTCGCTAATCTCGTGTTGCAGGAAAATTTGGGCCATTATGTTGTACCATACATGTAAGGCCAAATGTTGGGAACTCCTAATTATCAGCCAATTTCCATCATAACGGCAAATCATGGAAGTTCCCCATAACTCTGCATCCACAAAACAAAAATAATAAATCCTCATAAATGATAAACAATGCCATTATCAGTTCAGAATGACCTATGCTACATTCTTTTATCTGGTCATCTGTAATCATCATATATAAACATATTCAAATAAATTTTGAAATGATATGTAAATAATATGTTTCTTTTGATTGAAATCCACAAGACTGTGAATTGAGGTATGGTTAGTGTGTTGTATAAACGTGTATATGCACACTAATATACTGCTTAATCCCTGCTTTATTTTTGAATCAAACAATAATCAACTTTATTTGTAACATAAAATGTGAATTTTGGTGCTGTGATTGATAAAAGAAATGAAAGGGGAGGAGCATATGTTGCTGTAATCAATGTGACTGTGTTGGCAGAAAGACAATGTTAACGAATAAGCAGCCGCCAACTTCTTTCTCTCACTAATCTGACATAATAAAGTGACTGAGGAGCAGAAAGGATAATCAGTAGAACTGAACAACAGATCCAGCTAAATGTCCATTCTTGAACTGTAGTAGCAGATTGACTGAAACACTATACCCATACAGGCCAAAGGTCAACTCAGGCACATTTAGTCTATCTTAAACACGGAAGGGGTTATACAAAAAAAACTCATTCATACACCATCATTTAAAAAAAATCAAATTACCATTCAACTCCAGAATCAGTATCCTTCTATAGCAAAGCATTTTATCATCTAATCAGTCAGACATTGTCATTTCTTTTAATATGAGGACTTTTTGTGGAAATAATTTATTTCTCGGGCTATTTGTATATATGTGTGTCCCTGTATTCTTCCCTGGTATCTAAAATTTCTCTCTACCATATATCCATTATTTGTCTTTCTCCTCCTCTCCATTCCCTTCCCTGTTGTATTGTATACCTTTTTGTATCCCACATACAATAGAAATTACAGCTCAAAAAGAGGACGTGCTATTGGAGTCGTCAACAGCTGTGTCAGTGTTACATCCAACTGGAGCCAGCTATTCTAATCCCATTTTGCTGCCTTGTCCCCCCTTTCCTCCTATATTCTTCCTTTTAAAAATATATTTCTCCAATTCTTTTGAAATTATTTTATAGTCTCGGGTAGATTTTCAATTTACGGCTTTGGTCCAAAGCCGCCGTTGCAGATTACCTCATCGGCCCCTTTTCGTTAATTTCAGTGGAAATAAAATCAAGCAGTTTCTGTAATTGGTGCCAGATTAATACCCTGGTCGCAAGTGGAAAATCTACCCCTCTAAGTCAATAGTCACTTGTCATAAAGCATTCCATGTTCTAACATCCTTCTAATTTTTCCCTTTGTTTTTCTCTTTGTCCCTTCTTCCCCCATCTCTTCCCTTCATTGCCCAACTCTCTCCCCATCTATTTTCTCCATCTCACTGCCTTTCCCTATCTTCCTCCCCTCCTCTGCTTCCACATCTTTTTTCACCTCTCCTTCTTCCTCCTGCACTCTACCCTATATTCCCATCACTTGTATCTGTATCCCTACCCCTCTATCTGTATGCTGTATGCCCATCCCTCTTCCTTATATTCCCATCTCCTCTCTACCCCCATTAACCCTATCCCACTGGCTTATCTCTCTCCACTCCAACCCCCCGCCCCCCCCCCCCAATAACTCTCTTCCACGGTTAAAAATATTCCGCTCCCCTGGATAACCCTCCACCCCTCCTCTCCCCCGGATAACCCTCTCCCCCTGATTAACCCTCACGCTAACCCTCTCCCCCTCCTGTCCCCTAGTTAACTCCCTCAACCCCGCCCCCGTTAACACCACTACCACCAACACCCGCTCCCCCGGGTTATCACCTCCAGCTCCCCCACGGGGTTAACACCAATCCCTTTCGCCCCCGGGGTTAGTACCAATCCCTTTCCCCTCACCTCCGGGTTCACCCCCACCCAGCTGGTTAAATCTACCCCCGGGGTAAACACCAATCCCTCTCCCTCGCCCCTCCCCAGGAAAAACACCAATCCCTCTCCCCCCCCACCCCCCCCGTGAGGTAAACACCAATCCCTCTCCCCCCACCCCGTGAGGTAAACACCAATCCCTCTCCCCCCCGGGTTACACCAATCCCTTTCCCCCCCGGGTTACACCAATCCCTTTCCCCCCCAGCCCGGGTTCACCCCCATTCAGCCGGTTAATCCCTCTCCCGGAGTTAACACCAACCCCTACCCCCCTCCTGGGTTTACACCAATCCCCCCCACCCCCGGGTTTACACCAATCCCACCCACCCCCGGGTTAACACCAATCCCTCCTACCCACAGGTTAACACCAATCCCCCCCTCCTCCCCCCCGGGTTAACACCAATCCTCCCCACGGGTTTACACCAATCCCCCCCTCCCCCCCCCGGTTTACACCAATCCCCCCTCCCGTAACCCCACCCCGGTTTGCACCAATCCCCCCTCCCCCCCCGGGTTTACACCAATCCCCCCTCCCCCTCCCGGTTTACACCAATCCCCCTCCCCGGGTTACACCAATTCCCCCGGGTTTACACCAACCCCACCCCCCCGGGTTTACACCAATCCACCCCCCCCGGGTTTACACCAATCCCCCCTCCCCTTCCCCCCGGGTTTACACCAATCCCCCCTCCCCCCCCCCCCGGGTTTACACCAATCTCTCCTCCTCCACCCCCCCCCGGGTTTATACCAATCCCCCCCCCCCCCGGGTTTACACCAATCTCTCCTCCCCCCCCCCCGGGTTTACACCAATTCCTCCTCCTCCCCCCCCCCCCGGGTTTACACCAATCTCTCCTCCCCCCCCCCCCCCCGGGTTTTACACCAATCTCTCCTCCCCCCCCCCGGGTTTACACCAATCTCTCCTCCCCCCCCGGGTTTACACCAATTCCTTCTCCCCCCCCCCCGGGTTTACACCAATCTCTCCTCCCCCACCCCCCCCCCGGGTTTACACCAATCTCTCCACCCCCCCCCCCAGGTTTACACCAATTACTCCCCCCCCCGGGTTTACACCAATCTCTCCTCCCCCCCCCCCCCCCAGGTTTACACCAATCTCTCCTCCCCCACCCCCCCCCCCCCCGGGTTTACACCAATCTCTCCTCCCCCCCCCCGGGTTTACACCAATTCCTCCTCCCCCCCCCCCCCGGGTTTACACCAATCTCTCCTCCCCCACCCCCCTCCCCCCGGGTTTACACCAATCTCTCCTCCCCCACCCCCCCCCAGGGTTTACACCAATCCCTTTCGGGTTTACACCAATCTCTTCCCCCGGGTTTGCCCCCTCGCGAACCCCCCTGCCGGTGACGTGCCGTCGCTTCCTGTGCGGTTGCCAGGCGCCTTGTGACGAGCGCTGCCGGGGTTAAAGTTGGCGGCGGGCCGGCTCTTCCTGTTTGAGAGCTGCTTCCAATATGGCGGCGGCGGCGGCCGAGTCCGAGTGGCTCGTCACCCGCGACGGCTGCCTGAGCTGCGAAGAAGGGCTGCGCAGCCTGGCCTACCACCCGTCCCTCAACGCCATCCTGGCCGTCACCAGCCGCTCCACCGTCAAAGTCATCGACGGCACCTCGGGCGCCGTGCTGCAGGTGTCCCGGTTAAACGGTGAGTCAGTGCGGGCCCGGGGAAAGGGAGGAGGCTGAACCGGTTCGTCTGGCCGGGGCTTGGGCTTCCACCCCCCCCCCCCCCCCCGTTGCTTCTGCTCTTGGGCACTTGAGGGCCCCGGCTGATCTCCAAGAGAAAGAAGGACGCGGTGTTGGTTTGGTGGGGGTGGGGGTGGGGGAGAGAAAAGACCGAGCCGGGGGCCGGTTGGAAGCCCCGGCCTGGGAGTGACACCGGAGCCCGGGAGGGGTGGGCGATGAATCGGGTGAGGGGAGGCGGCAAGTGAAGCGGTGGGAGTAGGGATGGAGTTGAACGCGGGACCCCGGGGCCTTTGCCTCGCAGGGCCTGGGTGAAAAGGCCGAGCCGGGTGTGGAAAGGTTGGGGCTGGTTCACCCGGTGGGCCGGAAACCCGGGGACTGCCTGGGGGAGGGGGCCTCCGTGGAACAGTGAGGCCGGGGGCTGCTCCGGGGATGGGCGGGCGGGCGGGGGGGGGGGGGGGGGATGGGGTCACCATAAAATTCATAATCCACCCCGCCGCTGATTTCAATCCCCTCCCCACTCAGCCTTCACACTCCGCCTCTGCTCCCCTCCTTCGCTCCCTCACACACCCGGAACCGCCGGCCTCCCTCTGCCTTTCTCTCGCCTCCTCTGCCCCGCAATACTTAATCCTTAAAATGAACCCGTCATAGCGTCCATTCCTGCAATCAAAATGTATTAGTACATTTATTCATTATAAAATGTGCTGTACTGTACATAGAAATATGTACACGATTACAAATGTGGACATGATTCGCATAGACATCCTGAAAATATACTCATTCGCACGCAATGAACATTCAAATATTTACACATACATCGTGCTGTGCGTTGTATATAAAGTCTACACCATATTTATAAAGGATAACTATACTTGCCTATTTAAGGCTAATAGTGTTACGTTGTAATATAACTTGTAATTTAGGCTGTGCATATGTGTACCGTAATGTGGATAATACAACTGTAAATCTCCATTTTTGTAGGCTTTTTAGTAATGAGTCAAAATTGACCTGATCTGAAAGTGGACCAGATTTAATGTGTGTATGCTTAATTGTAGTAGTTACAAGATCACATAGGAAAAAGTTAAAACACAAGAATTACATTTGTCTGCACATGGAATCTGTGACTTCTATTTGTGTTATGATATTGAAATGTGTGTAACAATAAGGTTGCTGTTTTAGTTCCTCATTGTAGCACTGCTTCATAGCAAACAGTGCCATGTTCAGTACTGGAGTTCAGTTCTTTGTTATCCAGTAAATTAATTTTGCTTTCTATGATTTATTAAATTCTGGGTATACTAATTAGAGCAATTTGTTTAGTATTATTCAGCAGACTATTTGTTGAAATATTACATTTTAGAGAAATGCTTTTGGCCAATTTGCATAATTTTAATGAGTCACGTGACCTGGTAATTATAAACTCTAATGTACAAAATCTGAAGTTGAGAATTTCAAAATAAGATGTCCGATTTAAAGCATCCTTGTAATTTGTTTCAATATATTTTCTCTTTAATACAATAGTTTATGAAAAGTCTGTGGTAGACACATACTAAAAATGAATAACTATATAGCAGTTCAAAAAATGGCAGTTAAATAATTGTGAGCTAGAATTTATTGTAAAGGCTTGAATTTTTATAGCTTTGTCACATCTCAAAGAATTATAAAGGTGAAAAATTGCTCAAGTGTGCTGACCTTTATTTATACATTAGTTTTATATTCAGTACACGTATACTAAATGACATGCAACATCATATGTTATTAAAGTTATGGTGTTTTCAAACAGAAACATAATTGGATTAAAAGCAAGTAATCCCTTGTAGACGGGTCAATTTGTTTCATTGGGAATAATAGACTGTTTGATTTGGTTCACTTGCAATGTCCAAGTGACTTCAGCCCAAGTTAGGTGGGCAAATAAGCTGTGAGGAGGACACCGAGCCTGCAAAGGGATATACATACGTTACGTGAGTGGGTGATAAGGTGGCGGATGGAGTATAATGTGGGGAATTGAGGAGTCATTCACTTTGGTAGGAAGAATAGAAAAACAATATTTTTTAAATGGTGAGAAGCTATTAAATGTTGGTGATCAGAGAGATTTAGGTGTCCTTGTACAGGGAACATGGAGAGTTCGCATACTGGTACAGCAAGCAATTAGGAAGGTAAATGGTATGTTGGCCTTTATTGCAAGGGGGTTGGAGTACAAGAGTGAAGGAGTCTTACTACAATTGTACAGGGCATGTAGTCACACCAGAATAATATAATTATCTTGTTATTAATATGCAAAACAGTTACAATGTTTATTTGATCATTGATTCAAAAAGTGTTCAAAAACATCCAAGCATTGGCAAAATACCAACAGACCTTTTGCTTGCTAAAATGTAGTTATGCATTTCGTTCCCAGTCCCCTTAGTTTGAGCTCAGGTTCTCTGCATTCATCTGGCCTCAGTCTGTTCAGTCCATTGCTGCCATAGTTGGTTTTTTTTAAGGGCAAGGTGATTCTTCCAATGCAAGAAGCCTTATTCAACTCAAACCTATTAGCACTTCACTTTCCATGGTAAGGAATTGATCCAAAATATAGAATGCAAATTCAAATAGCTCTTGTCACGTGGTTTTGAGTAACCTGTAAACCATTGAGCAGAAACAAAATGAAGGCAGTTATACTGGGTGACTAAGAATTGTACACCTTGAATAAAAAATCTTGTGACATTAGACATTTTGTGCTGCTGTAAGTTTTTAATTTGTTCTAGATGAATAGGCAAGACATGAGGTTTTGTATTGCTACGGGACATGCCATGGTTGCAGACTACAGGTCGTCTTTGTGCTGTGTTATAGACTTAGCAAGAAATTCTTGTTACCTTTGGGAATCTGGTGCCATATAACTGATCAGTCAATTTTACTGCACAAATAATAAGAGAAAAGAAAACCAGCAAATGTTGGAGATGTGAATGTGAAACCTGAAAAGGTTGGAAATAGACTGCAGGTCAGTCAGTATCTGTAAAAAGAAAAGACAGGTTAATGGTTGTGATGAATGATTGGTTATACAGGGTACCTGAAATGTAAGCATGCTTTTACTCTTCACAGATGCAGGCTGATCTATTTATTTCCAATATTTTCTGATTTTCTTTGTGAATGAAACCTCCTTGGCATTGCTGGTGAAGCAAAGTCTAAAGTAACATGTATGATTTGAATGGCATCGGTTTTAGGAGCGTTTGTTTTGCTGCGAGGAAAAGTTTGATTAAATTGATTTTTGCTTAAATTTCTATACCATTTCTATTTTTAATTTAAAGAATATCGACAATCACACAATGAAGCTGAGTATCACATGCTGATAGTTGAGAAGATTTCAACTCTGGGGGACTTGATTTTTACTGATAATTATGACTGTCTAATTTTTAGTCAGAAGCTAAAACCTCTTCAACCTCGTGACAAAAACTAGTCAGTTCATAGTAGTTCATTTTGTGTAGAATTGCTAAATGGTTCAGTTTGTGTGAAATGGAGGTGGTAGGAAGCAGTATTTCTCATGGTAGGTTTGCATAATTCAATAAGATTCAGATGATATATTGATACACAATTTTAAAAAAACACATTCTTTACACTATCTCGCTTGACACACAGATGCACTTTATGACTATTACCTTCCTCTCCCCCAGTGTGTTTCTTGATGAATGGAGCAGATCAGTAAGCATCTTTTTCTATTGGTTATCACACCAATTTTATCCCCACCTTCCCTCCAGCCCCTGGCTGAAGATACTGATGTCTTGTGTGATGATTGCACATTTGTGAGGTGTACTTTGCTACTACTTTGGAGTAATAATTCTTCAGGTAGGAATCTTGACAGCATTGTCAGCTTATTTCATTCTGGGACAGGATCATTCAGCAGTGGTCAATGGATGGCAGTTAAGAGTGGGGACCCATGCCAATTTTCTGCTCCCTACCCCAGGGGGCACTGAGTTCAAATGTAGTGCAGTCCCCTCTCCTGTATTCCATCCTTGCTGCCTTGCTGCATCTGGCTTTCTGCTTTTAAAAAGCCTGGCTCCCATTGTCAGCATTTAGTCAAACTTTACTCACTCCCCAGGGTAAATAAATTCACTAGCCAAACTTAGCAATGACCCCTGTGTGCAAGTGAAGAGTTGTTGCACAGTAATGAGTGTGAGTGATCGCTGGGATGTCAAGCTATCTTTGTCTATCCTTGCTAGTTCAGATGTGCTGTCTGCAATCTAATCTGTACCTGACAATCTTGCTGTCCTGTAAATGTAACTTAGTTCAATAGTAGCTTTTTAAATATGTATTGCGCTGCCCCCCCCCCCCCCCCCCCCATAGCAATATAGTTGAAATTCTGAAAAATGACAGCAATTGACTTTATTTAAAAAAAAATCTGAATACAGTTACGTTTGGCAGCTCCAATGTTTGACTTGGAGGTTAAGAGCAGAGATCAAATTGGTTTGGCAAGACCCTACAAAATCTGAAACTGAATGGACCACTAATTTCATTTTCATTTTTATGGATCTGAGCTAGACTACCAGAAGCTTTTTCTTTCTTTTTCCTGGTACTATGCTGAAGTGCTGAGGGGTAAAATGAGAAATAGCTAAAAGTAGATGTGAAAACAAAATGGCGTGCCAATTTTAAAAAGTGATAAAGTAATGCCATGGACAGGTTTTTCTAAATTCACCAAGTACTGTGCCTAAAAATCCATATATATATGTTTGTTTAACTTTCTTTTATTCATTCCTGGGATGTGGGTGTCGCTGGCAAAGCCAGCATTTAGTGTCCATCCCTAATTGACCTTGAGAAGGTGGTCGTGAGACACCTTCCTGAACTGCTGCAGTTCCTATGGTGAGGATACTCCTATAGTGTTGGGGAGGTAGCTCCAAGATTTTGACCCAGGAACGGTGATGTATTTCAAAGTTAGGATGGTGTGTGACTTGGAGGAGAACTTGGAGGTGATGGTGTTCCCATCCACCTGCTGCCCTTGTCCTTCTAGGTGGTAGAGGTCGGGTTTAGAAAATGTAGTTGAGGAAGCATTGCGTGTTGCTGCCAAGAAGCTGGCGTCTTGTAGATGATGCACACTACAGCCACAGTGCACCAGTGGTATGGGAGTGAATGTTTAAGGTGGTGGATGGGGTGTCAATCAAGTGGGCTGCTTTGTCCTGGATGGTGTTGGTTTCTTTAATTTGTCAACTCTGGGAGGAAGTTGTGGAGTTTTGGGGAGGTGTTAGGGCCTGCCAGCATTAGGTGCAGAGGGTCCTAGAAGGTGGTAGCGGTCTGAAGGGTGCCAGGGTTTGGACCAATATGTGGGGATCCCAAGATGTGTCTGAACTGATGTTTGTGGAGGTCTGAAAGCAATAGAAAAGGAAGTCTCTGGTTCTGGGACCAGTCGGGAGACCACAGGTTTTCACAGCATGTGTGGATGGTACAGGACAGAAATCGGGGTCTGACAGCAAGGTACCAGGACGTGATCAGGGCTCAGGAGAGGCGTGAGTTCAGGGGCAACACGGGCCAACCCACACTGTGATATGTGTGCACACTAGGTCCGTGCAGCAGAACAGGTCTCCAGTTGTCTTGGATAACCCTTGCCACTGGACCAAGACCTAGCTCTGTCAAGCTCGTGTATCCACGCAGAGGCATCTTCCACCCTTCAGGATGTAGTTTGAGACCTGGAATATTAGGTCCTTCATTGAAACACCTTTGAACTCATCCCTTTTTTGGTGTGGAAGCAAGTCATCTTCGTTTCGAGGGACTGCCTATGATGATGATGAGCTTCTTGGGTGTTGTTGGAGCTGCACTCATCCAGGCAAGTGGAGCGTGTTCCATCACACTACTGACTTGTGCCTTGTTAGATGGTGGAGAGGCTTTGGGGACTCGGGAGGTGAGACACTACTGTGGAATACCCAGCCTCTGACTTGCTCTTGTAGCCATAGTATTTATGTGGCTGATCCCGATGTTAATAGTGGGGGATTTGGCGATGGTAATGCTGTTGATTGTCAAGGGACGGTGGTTAGACTCTCTTGTTGGAGATAGTCATTGCCTGACACTTGTGAGGCATGGATGTTACTTGCCACTTATCAGCCCAAACCTGAATGTCATCCAGGTCTTGCTGCATGCATCCATGCTTCGTTTTCTGAAGAGATGTGAATGGCACTGAACACTGCAATCATCAGCGAACCTCCCCACGTCTGACCTTATGATGGAGGGAGGGTCATTGATGAAGCAGCTGAAGGTGGTTGGGCCTAGGACGCTGCCCTGAGGAACTCGTGCAGCAATGTCCTGCGGCTGCGATGATTGACCTCCAACAACCGCAACCATCTTCATTTGTGCTCGGTATGACTCCAGCCAGTTTTCCCCCTGATTCCCATTGACTTCAATTTTACTGAGGCTCCTTGTTGCTACACTTGGTCAAATGCTACCTTGATGTCGAGGGCAGTCACTCCCCTCACCTCGAATTTAGCTCCTTTGTCCATGTTTGGACCAAGGCTGATTTGAGATCTGGAGCCTAGTGGTCCTGGCGGAACCCAAACTGAGCATTGGTGAGTGGCACTTAATAGCAGTGTCGACAACACCTTCTGTCACTTTGATGGTTGAAAGTAGACTGATGGGACAGTAATTGGCCGGATTGGCTTTGTCCTGCTTTTTGTGGACAGGACATAACACAGCAGTTTTCCACATGGTCAGGTAGATGCCAGTGTTGTAGCTGTACTGTACTAGAGGCATAAGTCTTCAGATGACAGCCAGGATGTTGTCGGGGTCCATAACCTTTGCTCATCCATTTCTTGCTATCGAGTCGAGTGAATTGAATTGGCTGAAGACGGGCTTCTGTGATGGTGGGGACCTCAAGAGGAGGCCGATATGGATCATCCACTCGGCACTTCTGGCTGAAGATGGTGAAGGTGGTTGCAAACACTTCAACCTTGTCTTTTGCACTTGCATGCTGGGCTCCTCCTTCATTGAGGATGGGGATGTTCATCGAGCCGCCGCCTCTGTTAGTTCAATTGTTCACCACCATTCACGACTGGATGTGACAGGACTGTAGCGCTTTGATCAGATCTATAGGAAGGGGGTACTGAAGTTGCATGTTCAGCCACGAACTCATTGAATGGCGGTGCAGGCTAGAAGGGCCGAATGGCCTACTCCTGCACCTATTTTCTATGTTTCTATGTTTCGATCTGTTGGTTGTGGAATCACTTCGCTATGTCTAGAGCATGCTGCTTCTGCTTTTTAGCATGCATGTAGTCCTGTGTTGCATTTTTCCCAGGTTGGCACCTTATTTTTTAGGTATTCCTGATATGCTCTTCTGCACTCCTCATTGAACCAGGTTTGGTCTCCTGGCTTGATGGTGATGAGAGTAAGGGATATGCCAGGCTATGAGGTTACAGGTTATGATGGAATACAATTCTGCTGCTGCTGGTGACCCTCAGCGCCTCATGGCTGCCCAGTTTTGAGCTGTTCTGAATCTCTCCCATTTAGCACTGTGGTAGTGCCACACAACATGATGGATGATATTGATACTCTGTAATAGTGCAACATTACATGAGGCGACTTTTTTTCCCTGTGAAGATTTTGAGCCTGACCTAGGCTTAGTTTAATCCTAGAGCAGTTTAATGAAAATAAAATTTACTTTGGTCTTTTGGGCTGTGCTGATTCTTTTTATTTTGTGCACGTGAGTTTGTCATCTGTCTACCAGGTGCAATCAGTTTGAGTCCTTTTTAGTTTATAGGGAGCTTGATCTGTACCTCAGTGACCTTGGCTATGAAGTTGACTTGTCATGCATGTTTATAAATGGGCAGGAAGTGATAACTCTGCTTACAATTCTTCCCCTCACTGACCTATTTTTGACAGTCGCACAAAATGGGTAGGAAGTTCTCCATTCAGCCATTTCTGTCCTGTGATTCAGTAAAGCACAGACCATTAATGAACTAGCTAATAGTGCTCACGTAGAAATCTTGAATCGGTCAAGTATATAACCTGTTCTCTAACCAGAGTAGTTATGTTTTCTTGCCTGCAGCTCAGTTAAAATATGTTGGGTGGGGTGGGAAAGTGTCTGACGTGACAAGACTGGAAGTTTCCTAAATTGTACTAACATTGCACAAATTTCCAAAGAAGGCCATTGAGGCTCACATATGAATACTTTCATTTCAAAATGTGCCCTCACAACTCCATCCCCGCTCCCCAAAAATCTGTTGTACAAAGATTGCAATGCTGCAAAGTCGCAGCCCTTCTGGGCTGTGGACGAGCCTGTTGTCTAAGGATGTGGTTCGTGATCGCTATTCACTGTTCTGATCTGAAAGTTTTCATGTGTGGATGTCTGGTAAGGAGAGAAACGCCTCGGCTATAATGTCCTCCGTGGTGGAATAACCTATTTCCAGTCTAAGCTAACGCATGAGGAATGGTCGTGGGTGATATACCAGGGAGAGGGAATTGCCAGCATCTGTTGTGGGTTCAAGGCACACTTCAGAGACTTGAGCATAAAAAAACAATCTAGGCTGACATTTCAGTGCAGTACTGAGGGACTGGTGCACAGTCAAGGTGCTACCTTTCAGTTGAGACATTAAACCGAGGCCTCGTCTGCTCTCAGATGGGCGGAGAAGATCCCATGGCACTATTTCAAAGAAGAGCAGGGAGTTCTCCCTGCTGTCCTGGCCAACATTTATCCCTCCATCAACATCACTGAAACAGATTATCTGGTCATCATCATCACATTGCTGTTTGTGGGAGCTTGCTCTGTGCAATTTGGCTGCTGTTTCTCCCACATGACACCAGTAACTACACTTCAAAAAAAGTACTTCATTGGCTGTAAAGTGCTTTGGGATGTCCGGTGGTCATGAAGAGCACTATAAATGCAAGTCTGTTTTCTTAACCGAACTGTACCCTGACGGTGCCTTCAGGAGAGGAGAGAAAATTTGGTGCAGGGAACATTGCCAAATATCTCGCCTTGAGAGCCCTTTTTTTTTATTACCACTTTTTAAAATTAAATCTTGGGTATTACTGCTCTTTTTTTTTCATGCCTGTTAGGTGTTGAAATGCACTTTAGAAGCTTGATGCTGTTTGGACAATTTCCCAGTCAGTACTGAGCATTTGAAGTGTGCCACAGTACTGGGACCAGCATTCAGGAGTTGAAAATAATATTTATTTTCACCTGCGCTCTTAATATTAAGTAGCTGAATGGGTGTCTTTCAGTCAGACCCAATATTGCATTTTTCCATATGATGCTTTTGGACCTACCCCTTGGAAGAACTACATTTTGTAACCTTTAATGGAGGGAGTACTTTTTAAATTGGAAATAACATCTCCTTTCCACACCTGCACCTTCCCAGAGGAGGTGCTTTTTGTAGTTGAATTATTACTGTTCTCCCTGAAGTCCTAAAATGATCTAAGATCTTTAGCAAATCTGCACTTTTTGTGTTTCATAAGCTGACAGAATAGAGGATGTGAATTTTTCCTGACATTGTGATTTACCAGCTACTTGGGGCACTGTTCAGATTAAATGAGATGGTTTCCTGCACAGCGAGGTGGTGAATTAACTTGTGACACTTAAGCTCTTCCCATTGGACAATTTGAGTGGTGGCAGTCTCTGAATAACTTTCATTCCACTAGGCATGGGAGATTCGAGCTAACAGATCAGAGAATCATGTTGGCGATGAGAAAAGTAGTTACCTTTCAAAGTTGGTTTTAAATTTGGAACCAATCTTAACAAGCCAATTACTCTTGGTACTTTGGTAGTGCTGGAAGCTTTTTTTTGTCTAACTATAACTTGGTTCTCCCAATTGAATTTGAAAGTAGCAAATTCCCTCTTAGAGTTGGTGGGGATTGGGATTTAAATCTCAATGCTGCACTGTTGTAGCTAATAGTCTTCCCTGTTGTTTGACCCAATATGTTCATGAAACTACCATTGGGGTATGGACAGAAAATGTTGGCAATACTCAGCAGGTCAGGCAGCATCTGTGGAGAGAGAAACAGGGTTAACATTTTGGGTCGCTGACCCTTCATCTGAACTGGAAAAATTAGAGAAGTAACAGGTTTTTAAGCAAATATAGGGGTGGGGAAAGGGGGGTGGGAAGAACAAAAGGGAAGGTCTGTGATAGGGTGGAAGGCAGGAGTGATTGAGATGAAAGGGATGATGGTGCAAGGCAAAAGAAAATGGTAATGGGATATGTTAAGATACAAAAGATGAGTCTAGATAGGGTGTAAATGGAGATGGCAGAATCAACAACTGTCGTGGGAAAGAAAAAAATAATGGGGGCAGAGATTATGGTTTGAAATTGTTGAACTCTTGTCCAGAAGGCTGAAGTACCTAAATGAAAAATGAGTTGCTGTTCCTCGAGCTTGCGTTGAGCTTCATTGGAACAGTGTAAGACCGAGGATGGAGAGGTCAGAGTGACAGGCGACCGGAAGCTCTGGGTCACACTTACGGACTGAACGGAGCTGTTTTACAAAGCGGTCACCCAATCTGTGTTTGGTCTCCCCAACGTAGAGACCGCATAGTGAGCAGCGAATACAGAATACTAAATTGAAAGAAGTACAAGTAAATCACTGTTTCACTTGGAAGGAGTGTTTGAGGCCCTGGACAGTGGGAAGGGAGAAGGTAAAAGGTGTTGCATCTCCTGCGTTTGCACGGGAAGGTGCTGTGGGAAGGGTCAGTATTGGAGCAGCCTTGATATTCATTTTACATGTGATGGTAGTTGTTTAGTAAACCTCTGCTGCTTTTGTCTTATGCCAATTACTCCTTTCCCCCCATTCCCCCCCCCCCCCCACATGGAGACATGGTTTTCAAAAGAACACTGCCTCGTTAATGGAAATGTACACTTGCTCCATAAGCCAATTTTTGCCTACAGTTTATTAGTCTGCTCACTACACATTTTTTGTTTTTAAAATTATTTCCTTTCTTCAGCTTTTAAACTCTTTTTTGGCATCTGTTTTTATATTGAAACAAATTAAACTTAACTCTGCCCTTTTTGGAGCATCTCTGACCATCTTCTGAGGGGCCTGGACAGAGTGGATAGGAAGCACCTATTTCCCTTAGCAGAGAGGGGGGGGATTTGAGGGGAAATGTTTTCACCCAGAGGGTGGAAAACTCACTGCCTGAAAGGGTGGTAGAGGCAGGAACTCTTACCACATTTAAAAAGTACTTTTAGATGTGCACTAGAAGTGCCGTAACCTATAAGGCTATGGACCAAGAGTTGGAAAATGGGATTAGACTGGAAAGTTCTTTATCGGCAGATGTGGACACGATGGGTCGAAATGGCCTCCTTCCGTGCTGTAAATGTCTATGATTCTGTGTTGGGTTGGGTAAAATGGGGAGAGAATGAATGAGAATGCTGAATCTTTATAAGAAGCATCAGAAAGTCATAGTAATTAAAAAGAAAATGGTGCATGTTCAATGTGATTTTGGACAGAGCCATTTGGCAGTTAAATTTTATTCACTGTGAAACTCCGATTTCTTTTTGCAACAAACAGGAAAAAGCTGAAAGGCTAACAACCCCAAACATTTGACTATGTTCTCCATAGGTGCTGATTGTTTCCAGTGTGTGTTTCCAGCTTTTTGCATTTTTGTTTGATTTCCAACATTTCCAATATTTTGCTATTTGAGACCATTTTTTTGTTTCCAGACGATGGCTGTTGGATCAGTTTGATTCATCATCCCATCACTTGCGTCTGATTTTGTTGTGACCGAGGTAGAAGAATATAGATCTTGCACAAATAAAACGGTTGTTGTGCATTTAAAAAAAAATGCTGATGGCTTCATGAACACGATATCCCTTTTACAACCTGGAAAAAAGAAATGCTTGCATTTATATAGTGTCTTTCATTACTTCAGGACCTCTCAAAGCGCTTTACAGCCAATGAAGTGCTTTTTTGAAGTGTAGCCACTGTTGTAATGTAGGCAACACGGCAGCCAATTTGGGCACTGCAAGCTCCCACAAACAGCAATTTTATAAGCAGATAATCTGTTTTTGTTGTGTTTGAGATAAATATTTGCCAGGGCAACAGGGATACTTCCCCCGCTCTTCTTCAAAATAGTGCCATGGGATCTTTTGCATCCACCTGAGAGGACAGATGGGGCCTCGGTTTAGCGTCTCATCTGAAAGACAACACCTCCGACAGTGCAGCTCTCCCTCAGCACTGCATTGGAGTGTCAGTCTGGATTATATGCTCAAGTCTCTGGAGTGGGATTTGAACCAACAACCTTCTGACTCGGGCGAGAGTGCTGCCCAGTGAGCCATGGCTGACACACAAGTTAGATTTGCTTTTTACCAAGTTTTTGAAGGACTTTTAATCATTTACTGTAATCATTTTGAATGAATCAGTTCTTGAACTTATCGTGATCTACAAAGGACATCAATTATGATTGTCAATAAAAATGAATTGCAGAGTAATGCTGCTGCTGCTGATCTACACTGGTGTTTTGAATGTTGGTGGAGCTGGGTGAACTTGCACTTATGAAGCCACCCACCTGTAGTCATATGTGGATTCCCAGGCAAGTGGTATAACATTGGGTAAGCTGAGCTCAGATTATCAATTTATTGCATATTATCAATCCATTGGAACTAGGGGCAGTTACCTGCATAGAGGAAATGGTTTTCCTAATCAGCTCATAGGAAACCATTGTGAAAAATATTGCGAAACAAGGGCATAGATGGAGGATTATCATTCCGGTGACAATGGAAAAAATTAGAAGAAACATTTTCACACACCAGGCTAATAGAAAGTGGAATGCTAGAAAGAAAGTGCCATGTATCCTACACGGTTACTGCTTGTACTATTACCAGGGAGCATCTCAGTGGGAGACTCGTAGGTTACCTGTACATGTGTGCCAGGCCTAGTATAAAAGGCAGGCCACCAATGTGTTATCCTCACTCTGGAGTTATCAATAAAGGATTAAGGTCACTACAGTTCAAGTACAACACATTGCCTCGTGGAGTCATTATCAGAGCATCTAAAGACATAACCGAAAGAAAGTCTTGGATTTATATTGCACATTTCACACCCACCGGATGTCTCAAAGCGCTTTGCAGCCAATGAAGTACTTTTGAAGTGGTCACTGTTGAAATGTAGGAAACGCGGCAGCAAATTTCCGCACAAGCAAACTCCCATAACAGCAATGTGATAATGACTGGGTAATGTTTTTTGTCCTGTTGATTCACATAACTATTGGCCAACACACCGGGAATAACTCCCCTGCTCTACTTCGAAATAGTGTCATGGGTCTTTTATGTCCACTCGAGCTCAGTTTAACGGCCCACCCAAAACACAGCACCTCCGACAGAGTAGCACTCCCTCAGCACTGCATTGAAGTGTCAGCCTAGATTTTTGTGCTCAAGTCCCTGGAGTGGAACTTGAACCCACAATCTTCTGACTCCAAGGCGAGAGTGCTACTCACTGAGCCACAGCTGAAATTGGTGCCATCTGTAGCAGAGACTAAACATTATTTCGAAGGGAATTTGAATAGGGATTTGAAAACCGAGAATATAGACTAGTTTGGTGACAGGGCAGGGAAATGGGATCGGAGCAGATAGCTACCTTTGCACTGCCACAAGCATGATGATTTAAATGGCCTGGTTCTGTGCTGTTGATTTTGTCCAAGGGTAAGTCTCTTTCAGGCTTTTAATGTAATACATGTGCGTATATTTACAAAGTGAACATCATGGCTTTTGTCATCAAGCCTTAAATTTGGAAAAACCACATCTGGTAGAAATGCAGGATTGAAAAGCGAATATTGTCATTCCTAAGTGTCACTCAAACATTTATTTTGGGAGGGTCTCAAATTGCTGTTTAATTAGTGGAACTGACAAAATGATGTAAGGTTTCTTCTAAAGGAAATATGTTGTCAATTTTTGGAAGGTTGGATTAAATTAAGCTTTTACTCTTCAGCTGGGGAAATAATTTTTGGAAAATCATTACGTGGGGAGAGGGAATGAGAAGGCAATGTGAAGAGAATGTGCTGGTATAACGATGAGAATGTTGGTGAGCCTTCAACGCTGTGGTTTTAAATACTGTAATAACAAAAGAAATGGAGCTTGCATTTATATAGCACCTTTCAAGACCTCGGAACATCCCAAAGCATCTTGGTGGTGTTGTAAAATGTGGCAGCTAAATTGTGCACAGCTAGGTCTCAAACAGCATTGAGATAATCTGTTTTTGAGATGTTGAAGTGATAAATGTTGACCAAGAGAACTGCCCGGCTTGTCTTCACACCATCCTGATTTGGAAATATATCGCTGTTCCTTCATTGTTGCTGGGTCAAAATCCTGGAACTTCCTTCCGAACAACATATTGGGAGTGCCTTCACTACATGGACTGCAGCGGTTCAAGATGGCGGCTCACTACCACCTTCTTGAGGGCAATTAGGGATGGGCAATAAATGCTGGCTTTGCCAGCGATGTCCACATCCCATGCCAAATTTTTTTTTTTTAAACTGAAAGCTGCAACTAAATTAAGAATGTTCGCTGGGGTGTGGATGCACTGGAAACCAGTGTCAAAGGATCATAGGGTATGGCTGAAGGACACTGCAGATATCGGGTGAGGCAAGGCGATAGAGGGATTTGTAAATGACAATGAAGAATTTGAATTGTGAGGTGGGAGATGAGCCACTGGAAATTAATGTGTGAGATGGACATGCATGACCTAGTGCAGTAAGTTGAGGTTTGGAGAGGGAGATGTTTAAGAGGGCATTTGAGAAGTCTAAACTTGAGGTAACAAAAGCATGGTCAAGGGACAGTGTTGTAAGGGATGAAGTATGCTGTAATAATGAATAGCATATAGGGTTTGAAGCTCTGCTCAGGGTTGAACTGGACACAGGTTATGAACTACCTGGTTCCACCTGAGCGAACAACTGGGAGGGGGGTTAGGTTGGTAACTGAATCAGGGGCAAGGGTATGATGTTTTTGGTGGCAGGCAAATAAGATGGCTTTGGTTTACCCAGTATTTCACTGGAGGAGTTTCTGGCTCATGCACAACTTGGTGTCAAGTAAGACATCTGATAACATAGAAATGAGGGTAACTGACTCTGCATCTACAGATGATATTTCTAAGGCACAGTGTGTAAAGAGGGAAAAAATGGAAGCTGAAGGAGGTTGGTTGAGGGACAAATGTTGACCAGGCTCTTGGCTGTATAATCTTCAGACTTTTGAAACACAAACATGTGGGTCACCTAATCATTGCATCCTTCCTACCTGGTCTTTTGTGGCCTTTCCCACACTGGTGATGCCCTGCACCAAGAACCTTCACCTTTCTTTTTACCTTTGGGACTCATTTCAATATTTTAAAAAACTTGGATTTTATTACATTGCTCTGCTGCATTGTCACAAACAATGACGAGCAAAATAGTGCAAATGCTGGAAATCAGAAATAAAAAAGAATGGTAGAAACATTCAGCAGGTCAGGCAGCATCTGCCAAGAGAGGAAGTTGGGGTTATTGTTTCAGATCGATTTACCTCTTGTCCAAACCCTGGACTTTGGGGTGAAGGAACTGATGTCCTAGGGGTAACATTTGCTAATGCAGTTCGGGAGTGTTTAAACTAATATGGCAGGAGGATGGGAACCTATGCAGCGAGATAGGGCGAAGTAATATGGAGTCAGAAACAGATGGTAGAAAGGTAAAAAGCAATAGTGGAAGGCCGAGTAAACAAAGGCAAGAAACAAAAAGGGCCATACTACATCATAATTCTAAAAGGACAAAGGGTGTTTAAAAAAAAAACAAGCCTGAAGGCTTTGTGTCTTAATGCAAGGAGTATCCGTAATAAGGTGGATGAATTAATTGTGCAAATAGATGTTAACGGATATGATGTGATTGGGATTACGGAGACGTGGCTCCAGGATGATCAGGGCTGGGAACTCAACATCCATGGGTATTCAACATTCAGGAAGGATAGAATAAAAGGAAAAGGTGGGGTAGCATTGCTGGTTAAAGAGGAGATTAATGCAATAGTTAGGAAGGACATTAGCTTGGATGATGTGGAATCTATATGGGTAGAGCTGCAGAACACCAAAGGGCAAAAAAGTCCGTGGGAGTTGTGTACAGATCTCCAAACAGTGGTAGTGATGTTGGGGAGGGCATCAAACAGGAAATTAGGGGTGCATGCAATAAAGGTGCAGCAGTTATCATAGGTGACTTTAATATGCATATAGATTGGGCTAACCAAACTGGAAGCAATACGGTGGAGGAGGATTTCCTGGAGTGCATAAGGGATGGTTTTCTAGACCAATATGTCGAGGAACCAACTAGAGGGGAGGCCATCTTAGACTGGGTGTTGAGTAATGAGAGAGGATTAATTAGCAATCTCGTTGTGCGAGGCCCCTTGGGGAAGAGTGACCATAATATGGTGGAATTCTGCATTAGGATGGAGGATGGAGAATGAAAGTTAATTCAGAGACCATGGTCCAGAACTTAAATAAGGGTAACTTTGAAGGTATGAGGTGTGAATTGGCTAGGATAGATTGGCGAATGATACTTAAGGGATTTGACAGTGGATGGGCAATGGCAGACATTTAGAGACCACATGGATGAATTACAACAATTGTACATCCCTGTCTGGCGTAAAAATAAAAAAGGGAAGGTGGCTATCAAGGGAAATCAGGGATAGTATTAAAGCCAAGGAAATGGCATACAAATTGGCCAGAAATAGCAGTGAACCTGGGGACTGGGAGAAATTTAGAACTCAGCAGAGGAGGACAAAGGGTTTGATTAGGGCAGGGAAAATAGAGTACGAGAGGAAGCTTGAAAGGAACATTGAAACTGACTGCAAAAGCTTCTATAGATATGTAAAGAGAAAAAGGTTAGTAAAGACAAACGTAGGTCCCCTGCAGTCAGAATCAGGGGAAGTCATAATAGGGAACAAAGAAATGGCAGACCAATTGAACAAGTACTTTGGTTTGGTATTCACTAAGGAGGACACAAACAACCTTCCGGATATAAAAGGGGTCAGAGGGTCTAGTAAGACGGAGGAACTGAGGGAAATCTTTATTAGTCGGGAAATTGTGTTGGGGAAATTGATGGGATTGAAGGCCGATAAATCCCCAGGGCCTGATGGACTGCATCCCAGAGTACTTAAGGAGGTGGCCTTGGAAATAGCGGATGCATTGACAGTCATTTTCCAACATTCCATAGACTCTGGATCAGTTCCTATCGAGTGGAGGGTAGCCAATGTAACCCCACTTTTTAAAAATAAAAGGAGGGAGAGAGAAAACATGGAATTATAGACCGGTCAGCCTGACGTCAGTAGTGGGTAAAATGATGGAATCAATTATTAAGGATGTCATAGCAGCGCATTTGGAAAGAGGTGACATGATGGGTCCAAGTCAGCATGGATTTGTGAAAGGGAAATCATGCTTGACAAATCTTCTGGAATTTTTTGAGGATGTTTTCAGTAGAGTGGACAAGGGAGAACCAGTTGATGTGGTATATTTGGACTTTCAGAAGGCTTTCGACAAGGTCCCACACAAGAGATTAATGTGCAAAGTTAAAGCACATGGGATTGGGGGTAGTGTGCTGACATGGATTGAGAACTGGTTGTCAGACAGGAAGCAAAGAGTAGGAGTAAATGGGTACTTTTCAGAATGGCAGGCAGTGACTAGTGGGGTATTACAAGGTTCTGTGCTGGGGCCCCAGCTGTTTACACTACATTAATGATTTGGACGAGGGGATTAAATGTAGTATCTCCAAATTTGCAGATGACACTAAGTTGGGTGGCAGTGTGAGCTGCGAGGAGGATGCTGTGAGGCTGCAGAGTGACTTGGATAGCTTAGGTGAGTGGGCAAATGCATGGCAGATGAAGTATAATGTGGATAAATGTGAGGTTATCCACTTTGGTGGTAAAAACAGAGAGACAGACTATTATCTGAATGGTGACAGATTAGGAAAAGGGGAGGTGCAACGAGACCTGGGTGTCATGGTACATCAGTCATTGAAGGTTGGCATGCAGGTACAGCAGGCGGTTAAGAAAGCAAATGGCATGTTGGCCTTCATAGCGAGGGGATTTGAGTACAGGGGCAGTTGTACAGGGCTTTGGTGAGGCCACACCTGGAGTATTGTGTACAGTTTTGGTCTCCCAACTTGAGGAAGGACATTCTTGCTATTGAGGGAGTGCAGCGATGGATCACCAGACTGATTCCCGGGATGGTGGGACTGACATATCAAGAAAGACTGGATCAACTGGGCTTGTATTCACTGGAGTTCAGAAGAATGAGAGGGGACCTCATAGAAACATTTAAAATTCTGACGGGGTTAGACAGGTTAGATGCAGGAAGAATGTTCCCAATGTTGGGGAAGTCCAGAACCAGGGGTCACAGTCTAAGGATAAGGGGTAAGCCATTTAGGACCGAGATGAGGAGAAACTTCTTCACCCAGAGAGTGGTGAACCTGTGGAATTCTCTACCACAGAAAGTTGTTGAGGCCAATTCAGTAAATATATTCAAAAAGGAGTTAGATGTAGTCCTTTCTACTAGGGGGATCAAGGGGTATGGTGAGAAAGCAGGAATGGGGTACTGAGGTTGCATGTTCAGCCATGAACTCATTGAATGGCCGAATGGCCTACTCCTGCACCTATTTTCTATCTTTATGTTTCTAAGGTAGAAGTGGGCTGTGCGGAGTTGGGGGACTGAGGTTGGAGGCCGTGGTGCAGGGACCGATCTCCATTGGAGATGAGGTCAGTGATGGTCTGGGCAATGATGGCTTGGTGCTCGGTAGTGGAATCATGCCCTGGGGGAGATGGGGGGAATTGTCAGAGAATTGGCGTTCATCCTCTGCACAGTAGACAACCTTTCTCTCTTCAAAAATAACACCTTCCTTGTCAGTAGGTTTGATAACGATGTCGGTTTTGGACCTGAGAACGGGGTGCCGCAAGTTCAGAACGGGATACATTTGAGTGATGGAGGAGAAACTGACATGACTACTGTCACACTGGCAGTTCTCAATGAAAAGACTGAGAGATTAAGCAGCCAGAAGGAGGGCACATGGTGGAACGGGCATTTTGAAGACTGGAGTAAGGGTCTGCTGTGCCGGGAGGTAGAAATGGGAAAAGAAGAATTCAGCATCATATCGAGCTCAAAATGAATTGTGGGGATGTAAGGGGATGAAGCTGAAGCTTTCCGAGGACGGATCATTCGGGGCCAGAGAGGGCTAGTAGGTCAGAGGGAATTGCGAAAATACGAGAAGGGATGACATTAGAAGTAGCGGTGGAGCCAGAAGAAAGAGACGGGGAAGAGGGATCAGGAAAGGCATGGCATCAAAGAGTCATTGAAGCTTGCGGCCCTTCCACCTGATGGGAAGTAAAAAGTATTTTTATTAAAGTGCCGGATGAGGCGAGGGGTGAAATGGAACTGAGGACTGGGACAGCTCTGAAATGAATTGAGTTTGTTGCTGAAAGGAAATGTCGAGAGCATGGTGGAGAGGGTGGATCTTGTGAAGCATCGAGAACTGTGGTTTGAGTCACGTTGACTATCGTGGAGATACCTGCGATCAGGAATCCGAAACGAGAAGGGTGGAATTTAAATTGGAACAATGTGGAATGAGACAGACAGTTGCTGAGAAGAGATGTGGTTGTGAAAGTGGGTTTTAGCAAAAACCTGATCAAACACGAAGGGAAACCGTTAGCATTGAAGGTGAACAGGGTAAGAGACAAAAAAATCACATTGAAGAGGAAAGCAGAAGATGGACAATCCTGGAAGAAAAGTGGCAGTGAATTAAATAATAAAACAAAATACTGCAGATGCTGAAACAGAAAATGCTGGAAACACTCAACAGAATTGTGGAGAGATGAAGGTAGGGTTAACTTTTTAGCTCCAGAAAAAAAGTGAAGATTTTGAAAAATTACTAAATATAAAATGATTGGATTTTCAGCAGTCCTGTTCTTTCCTCTACCCGACTCTCGATCTTGTTTTTCCGATTTAAATCTGAGTTAGGCACCTGTGTAAATTAATATTTCTTGGGAGTTATTTGTGCCGAAAGATTTACCCCTCAAGTGCTGGGCCTGAAATGCAGTAAATTCCATGCTCCTTGGCCTGCTCAATTTAATAAAAAAAACAATTATATTGTGCTCTGCAATGCTAGCACAAACTCTTATTAATCAGGTTGCTCAAATGCTTGGGGTTATTTTACTGCTGTCTCTAGTAATTTGCTAATTTATCACTGTGACATCTTTTTGCGAATAAATGAACTGTAAGCACATTCCCCTGCCCTCCCTCAATTCTCACTTCACCATTATGCCTCTTCTGATTTAAAAAAAAAACTTTCTTAGCAATCTATTGTATGCTAAGATTATATCTTTTTTTGGTGTGCCTCGTGCTTCCTGGCATCATTTCAGAAACAAGACTTTAAAAAAAAAAAGTTGGCCCTCCAGTCTTTGGATTTGTTTTTTTAGACAATCACGACCGAGAAGTCTAAATACTGTCATGGGTGTATCACGACACAACTATGCCATCTTCTGATTTATTTAAAACTATGACCGCTCAACGGGTCACTGTCTTAGCACCAGCAACTCGACTGTACCCTAATGAAATTGCTTATCCAGCTGCGAGTTAAAAATCCTACTATCATGAAACTAAACAATTTGACTTGTGTGTCTCTTGGCTGTGTTCTGAAGGACAAAATCTTTGGCTCACGTTTATAAGCCATGCCTTGAAGTTGCGCTTAACCTGTGTGGTTAAATACCAATGATTCCCTTGAGTAAAATAACCAGAAATCGCTCAGTTCATTTACGATGTACCAGAGGAACCAATTTGAATATTTGGTGGTAATCCTAAGAGGATAATTAATCTGCCTTTATGGACTATGCTTGTGGCTATGATACCTTGCATTCCTGTTTAGTGGTGATACACAGACCCTTGAAGCAGGCATTTGGCTGAAAGCAGTTGAGATATCTGCAAAGTAGAGAGTACTTTTTGCTGCAGCATTGCACCTATATAATGACTGCTTCAGAAAGGTCTAGGCAAAGATTTCCCCCTTGTGTCTTGAAGTAGCTAATGTTTGATATTAATCTTGGCACCGTAAAAACTGAGTAAGCCTGCAAGTGGGTGCTCTTCAGATAAATATGTAGTGTCTAAATGTCAATTTGTGCCTATGCATATATCATCATCATAGGCAGTCCCTCGGAATCGAGGAAGACTTGCTTCCACTCTTAGCATGAGTTCTTAGGTGGCTGTACAGTCCAATACGAGAACCACAGTCTCTGTCACAGGTGGGACAGATAGTCGTTGAGAGGGTAGGCAAGCGGCCTGATTTGCCGCATGCTCCTTCCGCTGCCTGCGCTTGATTTCTGCATGCTCTCCAACGATACTTGAGCTCAGCGATGCATATATGTGCAATATTTATTGTACGTATCAAGCATCTATCAAGGTGTTGGTTGTGGCTCAATGATGGCACTCTTGCTTCCAAGTAAGAAGCCCCTCTCCAGAGACTTGGGCACATACTAAGTTGATATTTAAGTGCAGTACTTGGGTAGTGCTGTGCTGTTGAATGAGACAGCTGAGGTACTAATGTTGAGGCATTGCTAATGGTCACTTGGTTGAGGTACGAGAGGATGACCAGCACAAATGGAACTGCACTCCATAAACAAAAAATCATTGTGTTCAGAACAAGAAGCTAGTTGTTTTAAAATGATAAATCCACACAATGGGCAACCTTTCAACTTTGGTGAGGGTATAAAGTAGGAGGTAGTGGATCGACCAGCCATTATGTACCCCACCCGATTTGCCTATTCATTGAAGTTAAATGGAAAAGGAAACCGGGCGGAGTATGTAATGGCAGCTGTTCCGACACCGCCTGCTTTACACCATCACCAACGTTGAAAGTTTCGCCGAATACTTTTGCTTTGAGTAGATGGGCTCATGGTGTACATGTAAAGTTGTGTGAGGATTGTATGTTTAAAGGACTAGCTGACCTTGTACAGTAAAGTCAACTGTGAAGGTGTATTTTTTTCATGCATAACAATGGGATGAAAATCTGTTCTGTAAATTACCTTTGCAGTTTTTAAAAAGGTTTCCAATTGCATCTTTACAAATTCACATGAGCTCTGTTCTAAAGTTGAAAACGTTGCAGGAAGTTAGAGAAAAGGATACAGATTGATGTCCTGATCAGTTTGTGCCCAAACTCTGCCCCAGTTCTCTCTACTTTCTGCTGTTCTAGTGTATGTTGGAAATGCCCTTTGAGTTTCTCGATTTGCTTTGGAACCAAAAATGAAGGGCTTGGTATTACAGGATAGCAATAAAACTTGAAAATCTTTGTTTATAATTCTGCTCTTTGGACTGCACATATTAGAGTAGAAGACAAACACAGGCTACTTTAAACTTTAACCCATGGCATTGCTCACAGGCAAAGAAACATAGTTGAAATATTTAACCTAAATATATATATTTTTAAAAAGTTCTCAGTAATTTGGATTTTGTTTGGTTTCCATTCTTGCCATTTAGCATTTGTGTGATTGCAGTTGCTGCGGAATAGGAAGGAGCAGGTGGGTCAGTCCAAGCCTGTACGATGGCTTCAGGGAGTTGTACTGTGGGTTATTGAAAACGTTGCATCAGCTTCACAGTACAGTGGTGATTTTCAAGTACTCTGAGGCGGGGGATGGAGAGGGAAGTGTACCTGAGGTGAATTTCAATGAGTTGTGTTGGGCCATGCATGGAAGATGGGAACAAGTGTCAGAATAGAGCACTCCCAAGGTCAGGTACAGCACAGCAGGAATAGAGCAAAGCCCCTACCCTGTCCCAACATGCCCCCGAATGCACCAGTGTGATCCATTTGCCACTGCCAACCTGTGGCCTCCTTCCTGAGATGACGAGTCAGTGCTATAAGCCCATGCCCACAGGAACCGGATTGGGTCTACCCAAATTATTTCACATGGGACCCTTGCAGTGTTACACAGCATTACAATCAGCAGACAGGAGGGTTTCATCCCATCTGTCTAGGCTGCATTTGAAACAAGTTTCCAGTGATGACAGGCTTAATGTGTAAACCACTTGTCATCCAGTTTCCTAGTTTCTACACTTTTTTACTTTCAAAGGAACAAAAGAGAAGGTGGGGATCCATTGGTAGTTGCTGGAATGCAATTTGGAATATTTTAGATGAAATGTGATTTGGTTATACACCAATAAACAAGAATTACTTAAAATACGAGGGGGAAGGAAGTTGACTGGTTTGACAATAATAACAATTGCATTTATATAGTGCCTTTAACATGGTAAAATGTCCCAAGGTGCTTCAGTAGAGGATGAAATCCGCACTGTGACTCCGGGAGGAGCTCCTCGGCCACAGGTTGAGGAGGACTCGAGCGACAACTTTCCCAATGGCTGATAGCAGGGAGATTCCTCTAGTTGCCGCAGTCGGACTTGTCCCCTTTTTAAAAGATGGTCATGATCGCTGGATCTCAGATCTCCTGACATGCTCTCCTCCCTCCACATGAGAGAGATGAGGTCATGTATCTGTGCCTTTAGTGCCTCAGCAAGGATTTCATCCGCTCCTGTAGCCTTGTTGTTCTTGAGCTGTCTTATGGCTTTTCTTACCTCGTGCGGCGTTGGGGCTTTACTGAGGTGGTGGCGGATTGCATGCTGCGGAATGGAGTAGAGAATACTCGAGTCAAAGGCAGAGTCTCGATTGAGGAGATCTTCAAAGTGCTCCTTCCAGTGGGCCTTGACTGCCTCAATGTCCTTGATGAGTGTATCCCTGCTCTTGGCCAGTAGTGGGATGGGGCCTTTGAAGTTTGGACCGCATGTGGCCTTGAATCCTCGCACATCATGGCTGTCAGCCAGTTGTTGTATCTCCTGTGCTTTCTCCATCTACCACTTGTTCTTTAGGTCCCGGGTTTTATGTTGGACCTTAGTCTTGAGCCGCCTGTAATGTTGCATTGTTGCTCCAGAGTTGGGTTGTTGCTTAAGGCTCAGAAATGCTTTTGCAACGTGACAGCTGCAGGAAAAATGCAGGGAGCAGCACCAGCCCTTGTATATGGTCGTCTTCGACCTTACAAAGGCCTTTTGATACTGTCAGCCGCGAGGGTCTATGGAGCGTCCTCCTCCGTTTGTCAACATCCTCTGCCTGCTCCACGACGACATGCAGGCCGTGATCCTTACCAACAGATCCATTAAAGACCCAATTCACATCCGGACCGGGGTCAAACAGGGCTGCATCATCGTCCCAACCCTCTTCTCAATCTTCCTTGCTGCCATGCTCCATCTCAGTCAATAAACTCCCCACTGGAGTGGAACTAAACTACAGAACCAATGGGAAGCTGTTCAACTGTTGCCATCTCCAGGCCAGGTCGAAGACCACCCCAACCTCTGTCGTCGAGCTATAGTACGTGGACGACGCCTACGTCTGTGCACATAGAGGCTGAACTCTACGACATAATTGACGTATTTACTGAGGCGTATGAAAACAAGGGCCTTACGCTAAACATCCGTAAGACAAAGGTCCTCCGCCAGCCTATCCGCGCTGCACAGCACTGCCCCCCCCCCCCCCCCCAGTCATCAAGCTCCACGGCGCAGCCCTGGACAACGTGGACCATTTCCCATATCTCTTATTCCTGTTATCAACAAAAGCAGACATTGATGAGATTCAACACCACCTCCAGTGCGCCAGCGCAGCCTTTGGCTACCTGAGGAAGAGAGTGTTCGAAGACCAGGCCCTCAAATCTTACCACCAAGCTCATGGTCTACAGGGCTGTAGTAATACCCACCCTCCTGTATGGCTGAGACATGGACCATGTACAGTAGACACCAAGTCGCTGGAGAAATACCACCAACGATGCCTCCACAAGATCCTACAAATCCACTGGGAGGACAGATGTACCAACACTAGTGTCCTCAACCAGGCCAACATCCCCAGCATTGAAGCACTGACCACACTTGATCAGCTCCACTGGGCAGGCCACATTGTCCGCATGCTAGACACGAGACTCCCAAAGCAGGCGCTCTACTCTGAACTCCTTCATGGCAAATGAGCCAAAGGTGAACAGAGAAAACGTTACAAGGACACCCTCAAAGCCTCTCTGATAAAGTGCAACATCCCCTGGAGTCCCTGGCCAAAGACCGCCCTAAGCGGAGGTAGCGCATTCAGGAGGGCGCTGAGTCCCTCGAATCTCAAGTGCATGCAGAAAACGAGGTCAGCGATTACAGGGGTGATGGGTGAGTGGGACTTGGTGTGAGTTAGGACATGGGCAGCAGAGGTTTTGATGAGCTTGAGTTTCTGGAGGATGGAACATGGCAGGCTGGCCAGGAGTGTGTTGGAATAGTTGAGTCTCGAGGTAACAAAGGCAAGGATTGAGGGTATTAGCAGATGAGCTGAGGCAGGGGCGCAGTCAGGCAATATTAGGGAGTTGGAAATTGGCGGTCTTAGTGATGATGTGGATATGTGGTCGGAAGCTCATCTCTGGGTGAAAGGTTGCGCACAGTCTGGTTCAGCCTCAGACGGTTGCCAGGGAGAGGGATAGAGTCAGTGCCAAGGGAACAGTGTTTGTGATGTGGACCAAAGACCATGCCTATTTGGTTTTACACCAATTTAGTTATACCTGTATACCAATAAACAGCTAAAGCAATGAAGGGGAAGGAACTTCACTGGTTTAACAGATTCCAATTATATTACAAAGATTAAGGTAGATATTTGACTGTTAATGTTCAGGAGGGAACATAACATAAGAACATAAGAATTAGGAACAGGAGTAGGCCATCTAGCCCCTCAAGCCTGCTCCACCACTCAACAAGATCATGGCAGATCTGGCCGTGGACTCAGCTCCCCATAACCCTTAATTCCCTTATTGGTTAAAAATCTATCTATCTGTGATTTGAATACATTCAAATGAGCTAGTCTCAACTGCTTCCTTGGGCAGAGAATTCCACAGATTCACAACCCTCTGGGAGAAGAAATTCCTTCTCAACTCGGTTTTAAATTGGCTCCCCTGTATTTTGAGGCTGTGCCCCCTAGTTCCAGTCTCCCTGACCAGTGGAAACAACCTCTCTGCCTCTATCTTGTCTATCCCTTTCATTATTTTAAATGTTTCTATAAGATCACCCCTCATCCTTTTGAACTCCCAACGAGTAAAGACCCAGTCTACTCAATCTATCATAAGGTAACCCTCTCATCTCCGGAATCAGCCTAGTGAATCGTCTCTGTACCCCCTCCAAAGCTAGTATATCCTGAAGTAAGGTGACCAAAACTGCACGCAGTACTCCAGGTGCGGCCTCACCAATACCCTGTACAGTCGCAGCAGGACCTCCCTGCTTTTGTACTCCATCCCTCTCGCAATGAAGGCCAACATTCCATTTGCCTTCCTGATTACCTGCTGCACCTGCAAACTAACTTTTTGGGATTCATGCACAAGGACCCCCAGGTCCCTCTGCACTGCAGCATGTTGTAATTTCTCCCCATTCAAATAATATTCCCTTTTACTGTTTTTTTTTCCCAAGGTGGGTGACCTCACACTTTCCGACATTGTATTCCATCTGCCAAACCTTAGCCCATTCGCTTAACCTATCTAAATCTCTTTGCAGCCTCTCTGTGTCCTCTACACAACCTGCTTTCCCACTAATCTTTGTGTCATCTGCAAATTTTGTTACACTACACTCTGTCCCCTCTTCCAGGTCATCTATGTATATTGTAAACAGTTGTGGTCCCAGCACCGATCCCTGTGGCACACCACTAACCACCGATTTCCAACCTGAAAAGGACCCATTTATCCCGACTCTCTGCAGAAAAGGGAAGTGCATGTGAAAAACAAAAATTGGACTAACGCAGTTCAAAACAAGTTGCGTTTTTCTTGCAGTAATCAAATTGCGCTTCTTGCAAGCATGGTTTGTTTGTGTGTGTGTGTGTGTGTGTGTGTGTGTGTGAACAATAATGCAGCAGAGCACTAACTGGGTAAAAATTACTGTCTGCCTCATGGAAGATAAGCTGATGTTATCTGCCTTGTGCATTGCAGTAATGTAATAGTTTCACTTTCCACAATGCTCTTTGGACTTTCTTGAAATGGTGACTGGAAATCTTTTTGATTGCGTAAAAAGGGTGTGGCTGTATGTAAAAAAAATGTGGTTGTTGTGTATTCCTGTTTAGCTGCAGAGACAAAACTAATTCTTCAGATGTATGATACAAGTTTCATTTTCACATTCACCCTCTCAGCTCCATCCATATGACTGTGTCAGGATATGTATCGAACCCTGGAACGTATACACAAATATGCAACTACTGAAATCTTGAACAGTGAACTTTCAGTAGGATTATGTCCACTGTGAACTGGAAAGTCAGCCTGATTGTGTTCCAACCTCCTTGCAAAAGGATATTATAATGGTCATGGTAATTTACATAATAGTAATGGAAAGTGGGGCATCTGCATTTACCAACAAATCACAATTTTGCTAAAATTAGCAGTACCCATAATGTGGTTACAAGTTTCTGGATAAGGTACATTGATAACAGGAGTAGGCTATTCAGCCCCTTGAGCCTGTTCTTTACCTGAAGCTGGGTATTCTGCGACTTGTGATTTGCCTCCTGACACCCCATAGCCTTGGTCTTTCCACTTGCAAGGCACAAGTCAGGAGTGTGACGGAATACTCTCCACTTGCCTGCATGAGTTCCGCTCAAACAACACTCAAGAAGCTCGACACCATCCAGGACAAAGCAGCCCTAAACCACCACCTTAAACATTCACTCCCTCCACTATCTGCACAGCATGGCTGCAGTGTGTGCCATCTTACAAGCCAAAGCTTCTTTGACAGCATCTCCCAAACTCGCGACCTGTACCATCTAGAAGGACAAGGGCAGCAGGCGCACGGGAACACTAGCATCATTACATTCCCCTCCAAGTTACACACCATCCTGACTTGGAAACATACTGTCATATTGTCATTCATTCACCGTCACTGGGTCAAAATCCTGGAACTCCCTCCCTAACACTGGGAGTACTTTCACCACACGGACTGCAGCAGTTCAAGCTCTTCTCACGTTCTTGAGAACAGTTGGGATGGGGCAATAAAAACAACTCCATTTACCCACCATTGCTCCATATCCCTTGATACTGCACCTAACAGACATCTGTTGATCTCCAGCTTGAGAATTTCAATTAACCCAATGTCCACAGGTTTTTGGGGCAGAGAATTACAGATTCCTATTATGCTTATGGTTTAAAAACTTGTTCCAAATTTACTTCTAAATGACTCACTCAAACTCTAATTTTGATATGTCCCCATGTTCCCCACCAATGTAGTGGTTTCTCTGGATCTACCCGATTAAATCCATTTATAATTTTAAAGACCTTGATTTAGATCACCTGTCAGCCCTCAACGCACAGGAATACCCATCAAGTTTATGCCACCTGAGCTCACGGTTTAACCCTTCTTTCCGTTCCTGATATTCCGGTGAATCTGCACTGTACTCTCCAAAGCCAATATATTTTTTCAGAAGATCGGTGCCCAAAACTGACCGCAATTCTACAGCTGGGGCCTGACCTTCCATCCAGTGAGTCTACGTACTTCTACAATTCACGTCCCTATCCTCTTTCTAGACCTATGTTGCAGCCAACCCCCCCAAATGAGCTGACAAGCTGCTTGCTCACTTGTCTGGCTGCCCAACAGGGAATGAATTTGTAAGTGTGATCTGGTATAGCAACCTGTGCCTTGTTGCCGTACTTGGCTTCCCACGTAACTGAAATGAGGAATTCTGTGGAAGTGTGCAGTGGTGCAGCATTTAAGGCATCTCTTGGAGAGTGGTTACCATCTAAATTAGTCCAGTCAGACAGTGAAAACAGATTGTGTTTGAAGATTTATGTGGAATGGTCTAAAGACAAGTTTGCTCTGTGCTTAGCTGTTTAGCAGTAGTGATGTGATGGATTCAATACCAACATATGCCTATTTCTGCATTTTGGTCTCTTTTTTAAAAAAAAAATGTAACATTATAAATTTGTTTTTTAGTTGCGGGAATTATTTTTGACTTTGGTAACGTGGATAGCAACGTGTTTATAGGAAGGTTTGACTCTTCGATGTTTTTTTTTAATGCTTTCATTGTGTGTGGATAGGTTTGCAGTGTGCATTGTTTCGTATAAGTGTTTTGAACCATTGTTTAGGGGGGCTCATCTTTGCGATGACTAATACGAATCTAAACAAGCTCTATGGTAGAGGAGATGAAAAAAGAATGGTGTGCTCAGGATTTTGCACTGGTATTTAAGTGAGCATAGTGATGCCACTAATGCTTTTCCGGGGGTCCAAATGGTAGGGTCCAAAACAAGAGTGCAAGATAATTGGTTGAAATGAAACTTCTTCAGTTAAGTGTCAAGTGGACAATCCCATTTCCAGAAACTGCCAGCAGCATCCAGCCAGTTCAGTTCACTCCATGTGACATTAGGAATTGGCTGAGTGAACTGGACATGGCAAAGACGATGGAACTTGACAACATCTCAGCTGTAGTGCAGAAGACCTAGCAGCCTCCTTCGCAAACTGTTTGAGTAAAGCGGAGCCTGTACAAGTTTCAAAAATTACCGAGGTATGCTCTATCCACAAAAAGCGCAACAAATTAAACCCGGCCAACTACTGCCCTGTCAGCCATTGCCAGCCTTCAGCAAGGTGATAGTGGATGATCACATAGTGTTATCTCTTGGCACATACTTACCAATGCTCCCTTCAGCTTCCAATGTGTCAGCGGCATGGACATGAGCTGAATGCCAGAAGAGAGGTGAGAGTAACTGCTCTTGACATCACAGCAGCATTTTACCAAATATGGCACTAATGAGCCATAGCAAAGGTCAATGGGAGGTTAAGGGGTTAACCCTTCAGTGGCTGGGATCATACCTAAAGCAAAGCTCAGTTGTTGGCAACCAGTCACTGCAGCTCCCAGGGCATTGTGGTGGGACCCTTGATGCATCCTTGTCGAGCTGCTTCATCAACGACCCTTCTCCAGAAGTGGGACTGTTTACTGTTCTGTTCATCTCCAGTCACAGCTTCTGTGATAATGAAACAGACCATGGCAGTCTATAGCAGGACTTTGATAATATCTATGTTTGGGTTGATAGGTAATTTATTAAGAAAGTAGGTCTTGGATTTATATAGCGCCTTTCGTGACCACCAGATGTCTAGAAGCGCTTTACGGCTAATGAAGTACTTTTAGAGTAGTCACTGTTGTAATATAGGAAACACGGTGGCCAATTTGTACACAAGCAAGCTCCCACAAACAGCAATGTGATAATGACCAGATAATCTGATTTTGTTATGTTGTTTGAGGGATAAATATTGGCCAGAACACCTAGGATAACTACCCTGGTCTTTTTCGAAATAGTGCCATGAGATCTTTTACGTCTACTTGAGAGAGGTTGGTTTGACTGCACCTCAGTACTGCACTTTTGTGCTCAGGTCCCTGGAGTGGGACTTGAATCCACAACCTTCTGACTCCAAGCGTGCTACCTACCCACTGAGCCACAGCTGACAATATTGACCATCTCCAATAAGAAAAGGCTCACCTGCCTCCCCCTGGCCTTCAGTGGCACCACTATTACCAAGTCCCCATCAGCAACATCCTGGGGGTCACCACTGACCGGAGGATGAGCTGGACAAGGCATTATCAACACTGGATGCAAAAGCAGAGCAGAGAAGGGTTATTATGTGATCGGTGGCTCACATTCCGATCCCTCAAAGACAATTCTCCATCTATAATGCCTGTTGGGAGTGTGTTGGAATACTCTTCACTCGACTGGATGTGTGCAGCTGCAACAGCATTTGGTGTCCTGCTGCTAGACTCTATATCCACCCCTTCACTTTGGCTGCAGTATGTCCTATTTACATGATGCATTGCATTGAATCTCAGCCCTGTAAACTCTTAGCACCAAGAAGCACCAGTGCAGCAAGAAAATGGGAACATCACCCTTAATTTCCCCTCCAGCATCATTCTACCATTCCTATGTTGTCGCTGGGTTAAAATCTTGGAATTCTGAACCCAACTCCATTGTGGGAATATGATCACAAAGGCTTCAGAGAAGAGATGGGCAATAAATGCGGCCTTGCCAGCATCGCCCACATTTCTTCCTCTTTACCTATACCAACAACTGTTCCAGTAACAAGTCCAACAAATTGTGACTCCCACAGTCGGCAATTTGTCTCGTAAAAATCCTGAAGGACAGGATAACTTTTCATTTAGAAAGACACTGAAGGACAGTCAGCATGGATTTGTTAAAGGAAGGTCGTGTCTGACTAACCTGATTGAATTTTTCAAGGCGGTAACCAGGAGGGTCGATGAGAGCAGTGCATATGGATTTTAGCAAAGTTTTTGTTAAGGTCCCACATGGTAGATTGCTCACGAAAGTAAAAGCCCATGGGATCCAGGGCAAAGTGGCAAGTTGGATCCAAAATTGGCTGAGGCAAGAAGCAAAGAGTAATGGCTGATGTGTGCTTTTGTGGAGGTTTCCAGTGGGGTTCCGCAGGGCTCCGTACTAGGTCCCTTGCTTTTTGTGATAATACATCAATGATCTAGACTTGAATATGGGGGTATGGTTAAGAAGTTTGCAGATGATACTAAAATCGGCTGTGTGGTTGATAGAGGAAGAAAGCAGGAAGATATTAATGGACTGGTCAAAGTGACATAGAATTCAATCTAGGCAAGTGTGAGGTAATGCATTTGGGGAGGGCGAACAAGGCAAGGGAATACATATTTAAATGGTAGGATATTGAGAAGTGTAGTGGAACAAAGGGACCTTTGAATGCATGTCCACAGATCCCTGAAGGTAGCAGGCCAGATAGATAAGGTGGTTAAGAAGGTATACAGAATGCTTGCCTTTATTAGCCGAGGCATAGAATACAAGAGCAGGGGGTGGTTATGCTTGAACTGTATAAAACACTGGATAGGCCACAGCTGGAGTACCTCGTACAGTTCTGGTCACCGCATTCATGGAGAGGGTACAGAGGAGATTTCTGAGAATGTTGCCGGCAGTGGAGATTTTTTTTTTAAGCTATGAGGACAGATTGGATAGGCTGGGTTTGTTTCCTTGGAACAGAGGAGGCTGAGTGGAGACCTCATTGAGGTGTATAAAATTATGAGGGGCCTAGATATAGTGGATAGAAAGGGCTTACTTCCCTTAGCAGAGAAGTCAACAACCAGGGGATATAAATTTAAAGTAATTGGTAGAAGATTTATTGGAGGAGATATGAGGGGAAATTTCTTCACGCAGAGGGTTGTGGGGGTCTGGAACTCTGTCTGAAAGGGTGATAGAGGCAGAAACCCTCACTCGCCACATTTAAAAAGTACTTGGATGTGGTACTGGAGTGCCATAACCTGCAGAGTACGGACTCGAGCTGGAAAGTGGGATTAGGCTGGATAGCCTCTAGTTGGCTGGCGCTGGCACTGACACGATGGGTTGAAATAGCCTCCTTCCACGTTGTAGACTTCTATGATTCTATGTAGATCAGCGGTTCAGGATTGGTTGCTATATTCAATTGGAAAAACTTGTTATCTTATGTGAATAGTGCTAGTTCAAAAGAGCTAAATAGATTCCAGTTTTGTGAGGTGGGCAGGTGTATAGTCTTGTCAGCATGATTGAAGACACTGTCTATCCAGAAGATTTGCTCAATTGGGGGGGGGGGTGCGTTGGCAGTGGGTGGGCTAAGCAATTGCATAGAATGAATGGCCTTTTCATATGTCCTTTGGCCTTTTAGAATGATACGCACATCTGTCTACAACATCTACTGAACAGAGATAGTGGGTCGGTAACTACTGAAGTTTTACTGTTAAATGTATTGTTCAAGTGACACTTCATGGATATTGAATCGCTTTGCTTTTTTTCAGCCAAACCAGGAGGTCAGGTGAGGTGTCAGTACTTCCCAGCGGTGGATAAAGTTGTCTTTGTGGATGACTATGCTGTTGGATGTAGAAAAGACTTGAATGGCATCTTGCTGCTCGATACAGCACTACAGACCCCGGTCTCGAAGCAGGATGATGTGGTTCAGCTGGAATTGCCAGTTACAGAGGTAAGAACAATTTTGTGTGCCTGGATGGGTTCCCGTTTACTGAAAATGGGTCACTTTAAGGACAAGTATTTCTCTTTCTTCAAATTTTTCTTTTCCTGAAATGATACAAAGTTTATACCTTCAAGCAAAGTATGTGCTGCGTAACAGTGAAGGAGGATAGATAAATAAATAATCTCTATTTATGTAGCTGAACATTTATGTTTGCCGATGAGTTAGCTGATCAGCCTCACTTTTGGTAGTGCTTCATCTTGCTGCTGACCATGACTGTCCTGCTGTAAATTAGGACTGCTGTCAGATTCATTAACGCAGTAGTGATTTGGGGGCCTTTCTCCAGCAGTTTTGGATTTTTCCTTATTGTTTGGGACAGACTATCCTACAATGACATCCTAATGTAGCAGTAACTTTTAGCTGTGTCAGTTAAAGTGAATCAAAGTTAAATGAATAATGGCACACTTAGAATCCTGGAAAAATATAGATGCCTTATTAAGACTTATGTTTACACTGTACTACAAGATAGGGACCGGACTATGTTTTGTAGTTTTGCTGATGTTTGTCTATCTCGGAACCTGCAGATGATTGAACCAGGACTGGTATATGTACCTTTTTTGGTGCCTTGAAAAGACAAAAGTGTGTTCTGAAACACACATAGCTAAATTAAGATTTTCAACCATATAGAGAAATGTAAAAGCTGGGCTACCAAATTAAAACTAATTTCTGCAAATGTAATAAACAAACTAGACAAAGAAATGATTGCAAAAAGGTTTAAAATGTTTCTCCCTTCTCCTTCTCCCTCTCCCCTCCTGCCCAGCACTATAGGAAAATTTCTCAATATTCCCAGTCAACAAAATTTGCCACTGAGCTGAAAGGACGGTTTTATTTTAGCTTTTACTTTTGTACACATTGCTGAACATTTGAGTGATTGATGAGTAATCATAAGGAAAGTATCCTTGATCAAATACCAGGAGAAAACCTACCACAAGTAAAAAAGAAAATTACACCACTAAACACATGGTTGTAAACTGTTTTTCTTCTTTGTGAGCTCAAAAAGCGAAGACAAATTGCTCCATTCCTCAGGTGCCATTTCTGGAACTATGTTATCTGATCCTCCATCTTAAACATTCACTCCATCCACCTGCACTGTGTACCATCTACAAGAAGTATTGCAGCAACTTGCCAAGGCTTCTTCAACAGAACCTCCTAAACCCGTGACCTCTTCCACCTAGACGGACAACAGCAGCAGGTGTATGAGAGCATCACTTCCAAGTTCCCCTCCAAGTCACACTATCCTGACTTGGAAATATTTTTCCGTTCTTTCATCGTCGCTGGGTCAAAATTCTGGAACTCCCTCCCTGACAGCATGGTAGGAGTACCTTCACCATGTGGACTGGAGCAGTTTAAGAAGGTGGTTCACCACCACCACCTCGTGGGCAATTGGGGATGGGAAATAAATGCTGGCCTTGCCAGCGATGCCCACATCCCATGAATGATTTAAAAAAAAAAACACTTAGTGGAATTTTCATTCTCAAAATGTACCTAAATTATACAATCTTAAATCTATTTAAAAGGTTTGCTGTAGATCTTGATGCTTGTACAATTTAATAAGGAAGGCTAACTGCAAAAGCTATTCTCCCAGTGTCATTGACATCAATTACAATGGTAGATTCTTCACAAAATTGGCAATTGACGCACCTACTTTACAACCTTCTCTTTCCTGTCTCTCTCCCTACCCCCTTCTCCACCTTCCCCCATGGGAACCTTCTGGGTGTTAAAGGCTTATTTTAGAATACCCAAAATATATGGATACCGGGGAATGACTGCAAGGCAAGTAATCCTATAAGAGTTCAGATGACGCCCTTAGCCACAAGGGTGAAGAGCAAGTATTTTGTTCTTTGTCTGACTCCACGGTGACATTATAGCCGTGAAATCTCAATCTTATTCTTATGTTTATTGTGGAGTTTAATGTGACTTTTTTTTTCCTGCCAGTGGGTATCATGCTAGTCACTTGATGTATGATGCTCCCTAGTGGGTTAAACATTGTGGCATGACATTAGATCTGAATGATAAACCATAGCTGATTACTCAGTTACACAATACATTATGTATCTTCTTGCATAATAACTTTATTGTTAAACCAATTAATCTTTGACAAAAGTTCCTCAACCCCGCACAGCCCGCTTCTACCTCCTTCCCAAGATCCACAAACAGGACTGCCCCGGTAGACCCATCGTTTCAGCCTGAACTTATTTCTTCCGATCTCAACTCTTTCTTTTTCTTTTTCTCCCCTTGCCCACTCTTCCCACCCACATCCGCGACTCCTCCGACGCCCTCCGTCACTAACAGTTTCCAGTTTCCCGGCCCCAACCATCTCCTTTTCACCATGGACGTCCAATCCCTCGACACTTCCATTCCCCACCAGGATGGCCTGAGGGCACTCTGCTTCTTCCTTGAGCCCAACCAGTCCCCATCCACTACCACCCGTCTCCGCCAGGCTGAACTTGTTCTCACATTGAGCAACATCTCCTTTAACTTCACTCACTTCCTCCAAATGAAAGGTGTTGCTATGGGAACCCGCATGGGTCCTAACTACGCCTGTCTTTTCGTGGGATATATAGAACATTCTTTGTTCCAATCCTACTCGGGGTCCCCTCCCTCACCTCTCTTTCCCGTACATTGATGACTGTATCGGTGCCGTTTCCTGCACTTGCCCTGAACATGAAAATTTCAATCACTTTGCATCCAATTTCCACCCTTCCCTCATCTTCACATGGTTCATCTCTGACTCTTCCCTTCCTTGACTTCGTCATCTCCATCTCTGGGGATAGGCTTTCGACCAGTATCCACACTAAGCCCACAGACTCCCACAGCTACCTGGATTACACTTACTCTCACCCTGCACCCTGTAAGGACTCCATTCCATTCTCCCAGTATCTCCGGCTCCGTCGCATCTGCTCTGACAACGCCACCTTTCATACTAATGCTTCTGACATGTCTGTCTTTTTCCTCAACAGAGGATTCCCCTCCGCCGTGGTTAACATGGCCCTCAATCGTCTCCGTTCTATGTCCCGCACTTCTGCTCTCACCCCTTCCCCTCCCTCTCGGAACCACGACAGGGTTCCCCTTGTCCTCACCTTTCACCCCACCAGCCTCCACGTTCAACGGATCATCCTCCGCCATTTCCACCACCTCCAGTGTGATCCCACCACCAATCACATCTTCCCCTCCCCTCCCCTCTCAGCATTCCGAAGGGACTGCTACCTCAGCAACATCCTGGTCCATTCCACAGTCACCCCCAACGCCCCCTCCCCTTACCGCGGAATCTTTCCGTGCAAGCACAGGAGATGCAACACCTGCCCTTTTACTTCCTCCCTTCCCATTATCCAGGGCTCCAAATACTCCTGCCAGGTGAAACAGCGATTTAGTATACTGTATTTGCTTCTCACGATGTGGTCTCCTCTACATTGGGGAGACCAAGCGTAGATTGGGTGACCGCTTTGCGGAGCACCTCCGTTCAGTCTGCAGTGTGACCCTGAGCTTCTGGTCGCCTGTCGCTTTAATTCTCCACTCCATTCCCATTCTGACCTCTCTGTCCTCAGTTTCCTACACTGTTCCAACGAAGCCCAACGCAAGCTTGAGGAACAGTACTCATCTTTCTTTTAGGCACTTTACAGCCTTCTGGCCTCAACATCGAATTCAAAAATTTCAGAGTGTAACCACTGCCAGTCTTTGTTTCCATCCCCCCCACCCCCCCAGAGCCTGTTTCCTTTTTTCTCCTCGTCTCTAATGGTAGTTGGTCATTATCCCCCTCATTCATTCATGCCCTATCGGCTAATGTTTTTCTGACTCCTGGCATTGCCATTTGAATTTGGGCCATCAACCTTTTTGTGTGTTTAATCCCTCCTGTCTTCCAACCTATCACAGACCTTCCCGTTTGTTCTTTCTTCCACTCTCACTTTCAGTGCTTGTTAAGAATCCGTTCTTTCCAAACACTCCAGTTCTGACGAAGGGTCATCGACCCAAAACGTTAACTCTGCTTCCTCTCCGCAGATGCTGCCTGACCTGAGATTTCCAGCATTTTCTGTTTTTATTACAATTGATCTTTGAGCTCCATTTCAGGAAAATTAATTTTACCTTTTACACAGTTATAATTTGCTGTCCATTTTACTACAGTACAATATCTGAAATCCGGCAACCTCGGGACGGAGACCGTGCCAGTTTTTGGATTTTTCCGGATTTCATACCTCGCTGTTGGTGCTGCCTGCCGATCCTCCGCTCCTTGCTGCCTGCCGATTCCTGTCGCCTGCAGCCCCCCAGTGCTGTTTTAAAAAAATTTTTTTTATTGGTTTCCTTGTCCCTCGCTATCTTGGCCGCCTCTAAAATGTCCGGTTTTTGGACACTGCTGGTTTTCGGACAGCCGGATTCGAGACGTCGTACCTGTAGTAAAATCTGATCTGTCACCTGACCCAATACCTAATCACTCCTCTCTCTGGCATGATGTGTGCAAATGCTTTCAGCTGAGGAGATCTATGGGTTGCAACTTGCTTCCATCCATCCAAATGCCGTTGGGCTGCTTAATGTTGCACCATATCACGAAATGCCTCCTATTACACCAGTTACTTTTGGTAACTCTATCAAATGCTCATTACTCTTTTTCATATTTTTAACTCTTTCCAGTTTCACTGCAGTACTGTGGGTGTGCTACACTGCCACGATTATCATTGTTCAGAGGAGACATTAAACTGACCCCTCAGGTGGCCATACAATGGGCCCAAGTTTCCACATGATTTGCGCCTGATTTTTAGGAGCAACTGGTGAACGGACTATCTTAGAAATCGCAATTCTCCACATTTTTTTTCCTGCAGTTTGTCAGGTAGAACAGTTCTACTTTGGAACAGAATTTTTTCTTCAAAAGGGGGCATGTCCAGCCACTGACGCCTGATTTCAAAGTTTCCACAGTGAAAACGTACTCCAAACTAACTTAGAATGGAGCAAGTGAAGATTTTTATAGAACTGAAAAAACCTGTTCTACACATTAAAAAATCAGGCGCAGGTTACAAATTAGGCGTCCAGAACGAGGTGGGGGGGGGGGGAGGGAACTCATTAAATTCTACAATAAATCCTTATTTATACTTCTACAAATAAATCCAACCTGACCATCTTCCTACCTGTGTGAAAGTGCTTCAGGCACGGAGATTGCTGCAGTCAGCCTTCCGGGGGGGGGGGGGGGAGAGAGGCAGGAGGCGCCCGTTCTTTGCCGCCGCGGGGGGGGGGGGGGGAGGCCCCCGTTATTCCTGCGGGGGGGGGGGGGGAGGGAGGAGGAGACAGTGAGAAGGCTGCAAGTGCTGATGGCAATGTGCTTTTATTTAAAAATGTTCAAAAACTAAACAACTACAAAAATGGCCGAGTGCCAATGTTTTTTTCACACTGCGCGTGCGCGAACGCTCCAACGCACACGCGCAGCGTTGCCGGCAGGAAAGAAAACTATTTTAAATAGTACCCGCCCCCTCCCACTTACAAAATCGGCACGAGTGTAGGCTCCGCCCCCCTGGGCGCCGTGCCAAACAGACAAGGAGCTGCAGAACGCTCCAGAATCGCGAGTTTTTTTTCCAGGCGCGAAAAATGGGCGCCCAGCTCGGTGGGGCGCCCGTTTTTTATCGTGTGGAAACTTGGGCCCATAATTTTGAAGCACCGTTCAAAGAAGAGCAGAGGCATTCTCCGGGTGGTCTGGCAAACAAGATCCTTAAACCAACAAGATTTTGTGGTTATCTAGCTGAGATCTGGCTGTGTACAAATTTGACTGCTACATTTGCCTACATTATAAGTGACTACTATTTAAAAATATTTCATTGACTATGAAATCCTTTGGGCCCTCCTGAGGTGATGAAATATGCTATTTAAATGTAATTGTTTCTACACTCAACTGTTGAGTAATGTATTTTTTCTGGCCAACCTTATTCAATAAGTGCATATAACTGAGTACAGCTCTTTCCTTAAAATGTGAGGAATGCTGCACCATATTTGGGATTTGAGCGGTATTGTGGTCAAAGGTATGAACGTGGAAGTGACCTCCATTGATTTGAATATATTAAAATTACGTTAGGCAGGGGATGAGTGGGATACGCAAATCCTTTTAGCTGAGTGAGTAATGGGTCCTTTAACCAATTAAAATTTTTGTTATGTATGTTCAATTAATTTTAATGTTCTGCAGTTTAGATGTATAAATGATTGCATACAAATATTGTACCTATCTGAGACCAAAACTCTTGTTTTTGCTGTTGTCTAAATTGGAGCAATATTATTTATTTAGCTGAAAGATTGTTTTGACAAATAAAATCACTTTTGTCTCGCTCTGCAGTAACTTGATCTGTTGTGGGTTTCTGTTGAATAGTTCCACAGATTTAGACTTATTGACGGTGTTTTGAAGTTTTAGCACTGGCTTTAGGAAGGATTTCTTGTTGCTAATATTTCCAGGTGGTTTGCATTAAATCGTATACCTGGAATGTGAAAATGCTTTCTCTTGCCAGTTGCTCATATGGCCACTAATTACTAAGATTAAGGTATGAAACTGTCCATGGAGTAACCTGGGAGTAGGGAAAAGGGAACAGTAAATGAAAGTGCTTTTGCCTTTTTTATTCTATTTTATTTTCCCTCTGCTGTTCTTCATTAGCTGTGTGCAGTTGCTTTCCATGAAGAGTGTTAGACAGTCAAGGTTGTGAACTCTTTCAGCAACACTGTCAATTCTGGTTGGTTGCCAAGAGTTATTGTTGAGAAAGGTAGTTTGCTTTTTTCATCAGTGCCAAGTGCTTCACCTTTGAAATGATTGAAATTACACGACTCCCGCAGGTTCTAGTGTCCTGTAACTATCCAATACTATCCCATTTTATAGATTTTAGATTTTAAATGCAAAATGGTTTTTTCCTGGGATTTCCCCCTCTCTTTTTCCCCCCCCCCCCCCAAAGGTATACTTAAAATCTACTTTTCCCCACAACTCTTAAGGATTTCAGAATGGTGCCCGTATATTTTCAGTATCTAGACAGATTAATCATTCATTTAATTAATTAATGTAAAGAAGCAAAACACTCTGGATGCTGGAAATCTGAAATAAAAACATAAAATGCTGGAAACATTCAGCAGGTCAGGCAGCATCTGTGCAGAGAGAAACATAGTTAACGCTTCAGGTTAGTGACCTTTCATCAGAATTAATTAGTTCAGGTAATCTCTTTGGCTGTTACTTCAACTGGTTACAAACTATAGCAGGCAATATGTTAAATCCATAGCAAGAAATTCGAGCGACTTTTTATTTTTTCTAAAAAAAAGGAAACTTGTTTAAAGCCGACATTGGAGTGAGCAGTTTTCAGACTGGTACCATAAGAACTGTTGCTGCATGGCATGGGTACAACTGCACAATGTATGGCTTTTTAAAATAGTTTCTTAGCACAATAAGGGTGCAATATATTTCTTTGCTGTGATCTGTCTAGATTTGTTTTTAGCAGATCGAAGAATCTAGTTGAAGTTTGTGCTTGTTTGCTTATGTGTGTGCTGTGTCTTTTACAAATACAGGCTCAGCAATTGCTGTCTGCATGTCTGGAGAAGGTGGAGGTTTCGTATATAGAAGGGTATGATCAGTTTATCACACAATTGAAAGATGGGCTGCAAAATACCTCGCATGAGACGGCGGCAAATCATAAAGTCGCAAAGGTGAGTAGAAACTGCAGTAAATTCTCCAAAGGATGACATTGTGGCCAAATGCTTTGACCTGTAGATGGAGAAACCTTCTGGGCTGTGTCTTCAGGCAGTTGTTAGAACTTGGTGATGCATTGTGAAGGCAGTCCAGTCTCAAGTTCAACAGCAACTTGTATTTATATAGGATGAGTTTATTTGTACTATAAAAATGCCCACTCCTTGTCTCTGGTCCCCTTAGAGGATAAGCCACACCCTGATGTTTCACTGGAATGTGTAACTGGAACCGCCCAGCCCAAGTTCTCGCTGCACAAATTGTAACTCGATCCACTTTGACTTCCAGAAGCCACAGAGAATAGATATCCCCTGAAGCCACCAAGTGCCAGCCGAAGTCCCTTACTCCAGTGCACGTGCTGCCTCCCCCAGCTGAAGTCCTGTACCCAAGTGCAACCCTCCCCCAGCCGAAGTTCGTTGCCCTTCAGCGCAAGTGCTGCCTCTCCCAGCTGAAGTCCCATACCCCAGCGCAAGTGAATCCCTCCCCCAGCCAAAGTGCCTTACCCCAGCACAAGTGCTGCATTCCCCCAGCCGAAGTCCCTCCTTATACCAGCGCAAGTGCATGACCTTACCCCCCCCCCCCCCCAACCATAGATGGGGCATTGTGTACGGATTGTTAACAGGTTTATTGGGTATGTTCTTTGGTGGCTGAACAGTCCAATAAGAGAGCCACAGGTGGGACAGATAGTCGTTGAGGGAAGGGGTGGGTTGGGCTGGTTTGCCAAAAGCTCTTTCTGCTGCCTGCGCTTGTTTTCTGCACGCTCTTGGCGATGAGACCCGAGGTGCTCAGCGCCCTCCCGGATGCATTTCCTCCACTTAGGGCAGTCTTTGATCAGGGACTCCCAGGTGTCAGTGGGGATGTCGCATTTTATCAGGGAGGCTTTGAGGGTGCACACTCCAACGATGTCCCTTGTGGGAGGTTGTAAGAACGTGATCCTTTTTCCCTGAGTTCCCCCTCTCTCCTCCGATCCACCTTTCTGTCGGTCTCTCTCTCTCTGTGTCGGTCTCTCTCTCTCTGTGTCGGTCTCTCTCTGTGTCGGTCTCTCTCTCTCTGTGTCGGTCTCTCTCTCTCTGTGTCGGTCTCTCTCTCTCTGTGTCTCGGTCTCTCTCTCTCTGTGTCTCGGTCTCTCTCTCTCTGTGTCTCGGTCTCTCTCTCTCTGTGTCTCGGTCTCTCTCTCTCTGTGTCTCGGTCTCTCTCTCTCTGTGTCTCGGTCTCTCTCTCTCTGTGTCTCGGTCTCTCTCTCTCTCTGTGTCTCGGTCTCTCTCTCTCTGTGTCGTCGGTCTCTCTCTCTCTGTGTCGTCGGTCTCTCTCTCTCTGTGTCTCGGTCTCTCTCTCTCTGTGTCTCGGTCTCTCTCTCTCTGTGTCTCGGTCTCTCTCTCTCTGTGTCGTCGGTCTCTCTCTCTCTGTGTCGTCGGTCTCTCTCTCTCTCTGTGTCGTCGGTCTCTCTCTCTCTGTGTCGTCGGTCTCTCTCTCTCTGTGTCGTCGGTCTCTCTCTCTCTGTGTCGTCGGTCTCTCTCTCTCTGTGTCGTCGGTCTCTCTCTCTCTGTGTCGTCGGTCTCTCTCTCTCTCTGTGTCGTCGGTCTCTCTCTCTCTGTGTCGTCGGTCTCTCTCTCTCTGTGTCGTCGGTCTCTCTCTCTCTGTGTCGTCGGTCTCTCTCTCTCTGTGTCGTCGGTCTCTCTCTCTCCTCTGTGTCGTCGGTCTCTCTCTCTCCTCTGTGTCGTCGGTCTCTCTCTCTCCTCTGTGTCGTCGGTCTCTCTCTCCTCTGTGTCGTCGGTCTCTCTCTCTCTGTGTCGTCGGTCTCTCTCTCTCTCTGTGTCGTCGGTCTCTCTCTCTCTCTGTGTCGTCGGTCTCTCTCTCCTCTGTGTCGTCGGTCTCTCTCTCTCTCTGTGTCGTCGGTCTCTCTCTCTCTGTGTCGTCGGTCTCTCTCTCTCTGTGTCGTCGGTCTCTCTCTCTCTCTGTGTCGTCGGTCTCTCTCTCTCCTCTGTGTCGTCGGTCTCTCTCTCTCTGTGTCGTCGGTCTCTCTCTCTCTGTGTCGTCGGTCTCTCTCTCTCTGTGTCGTCGGTCTCTCTCTCTCTCTGTGTCGTCGGTCTCTCTCTCTCTGTGTCGTCGGTCTCTCTCTCTCTCTGTGTCGTCGGTCTCTCTCTCTCTCTCTGTGTCGTCGGTCTCTCTCTCTCTCTCTGTGTCGTCGGTCTCTCTCTCTCTCTCTCTGTGTCGTCGGTCTCTCTCTCTCTCTCTGTGTCGTCGGTCTCTCTCTCTCCTCTGTGTCGTCGGCGTCTCTCTCTCTCTCTGTGTCGTCGGTCTCTCTCTCTCTCTCTGTGTCGTCGGTCTCTACTTCTCTCTCTCTCTCTCTCTGTGTCGTCGGTCTCTCTCTCTCTCTGTGTCGTCGGTCTCTCTCTCTCTCTTCTGTCGTCGGTCTCTCTCTCTGTGTCGTCGGTCTCTCTCTCTCTCTGTGTCGTCGGTCCTCTCAATCTCTCTCTCTCTGTTCTCTCTCTCTCTCTCTCTCTCTCTCTGTTCGTGGTCTCTCTCTCTCTCTCTCTCTCTGTGTCGTCGGTCTCTCTCTCTCTCTCTCTCTGTGTCGTCGGTCTCTCTCTTCTCTCTCTCTGTGTCGTCGGTCTCT